>NW_026695131.1:692500-896785 GCF_021218885.2 Marmota monax | reverse complement strand
ACCTAAACATATCCATTATCCTAACCCTAAACATAATCTTAACCTAATTTGAGCCCTAACCCTAAACCTTAACCTAAACAAACCCTAACTGTTACCCTGACCCTAATAATAACCCTATCTCCAAAAGTGACCCTAACCCTCAACCTAACTCTTACACTATACCTAGCCATAAACCTAACCCTGAAACTATCCCTAACCATAACCCTAGACCTAACATTAGCACTAGCCCTAATGTTAGCCCTTTGATAAAAAAAAAAAAATAAAATAAAATAAAATAAATAAAGCCCTTATTCTGGACCTAAACCTAGCCTTAATCTGAACCCTAACCATATCACTAGGACTAACCCTAAGTGAAACCTCACCCTAGACCTTAACCTAGGTATAATATTATAATGTACCCTAACCCTAATTCTAACCCTAGTCCTAAACCAAGGCCTAGCCCTAATACTAAACCTAGCTTTAATCCTAGAACTAATTTAGCCCTAACCCTAAATCAAATCATATCCCTTAACCTAAGACTAATTCTAACTCTTGCCCTAGCCCTAGCCCTAGTTCTAACATTATCTCTTACCATGACCCAAAGCCTAGTCCTAACCCTAGCCCCAAACTTAGCCCTAGCCATAAACCTAGATCTAAACCTCACTCTAAATCTAACCCTAACCTAAAACCTAAACCTTACCCTAACACTAGCCCTAATCCTAATGCTAATTTGAAAACTATCCCTCACCATAGCCATAGCATTCAACAAAACTGAGCTATAGCTCTATTCCTAAACCTTAACCTAAACCAAACACTAACACTATGCCTAGCCCTTACCCTAGCCATATTTTGAGTCCTAAACCTAACCGTACAACTAATAATGACCCTGACACTGAACCTAAAACTAACCTAACCCTAAACCTAACCCGAACACTAAACCTAGCCCTAACCCTAATCCTAAAACTATCCCTAATCGTAATGCCAGGTCTTACATTAGCAATAGCCCTAACCCTAACACAAAACCTAGCCTAAATCTGAACCCTAACCCTAGCTTTAACCCTAACGCTAACACTAACACTAACCCTAAACCCAGCTCTAACCCTATCCCTTACCCTATGCCAACCCTCACCCTAATGCTATGCTAGTCCTAACCATAAACCTTAGCCTACCCCAAAACCTAACTCTATTACTAGTCCTAACCCTAGGCCTCACTTTATCTCTAACCCTAACACAAACTATAAGCCTATCCCTGACCCTTATTCTGACCCTAACACTAACCCTAGGTCTAAGCCTAACCCTAACCCTAAACCAAACACTAACACTAGCCCTATGGGTAAAGCTATACCTAAACCTAACTGTAACATGAATACTACACATAAACTTAATCATAAATACAGCCACAACTCTATTCATAGCTCTAAACAAATACCTAGCTCCAGTAGTAGTCTAACGCAATGACTAACAATACCCCTAGAACTAACCTAAGTAAAAATGTGCTCCTAGCTGTAAATCCAATGCTAACCTGAACACTGACCCTTACCCTAATGCAAACCCTATCTCTAAACCTTATACTAACCCAAACCTTCCCTAACACTAGACCTATCCATAACCCTAACCTTAAAACTAGCCATAACCATAATCCTAGTTCTTACATTACCCATAGTCCTAACACTAACCATAAACCTCCTCCCAAAACCTAGCCCTAAATGTAGCACTAAAGCTAGCTGCAAGCCTAATCCTAACCTTAGCCTTAGCCCTAACCCTCACACTTGCCTTGTCCAATATCATTGAAATTTGAAGAAAACTAGGGCCATGCTGGAGCTCTCTGTGCAGATGGAGGGCTCAGCTGTGTGGGTGCTCTCGGCTCAGTAGGAAGTCAGATGTCTCGGACACGCATCAGCTCTCTGCACAGATGGAAGTCTGGGCTGCGCATGTGCTCTCAGCTCAAATGGAAGTCTCAGCTGTGTGTGAGCTCTGGGCGCAGAGGGAAGTCTTGGCTGTGGGTTCCCTCTTGGCTCACACAGAAGTCTTGGCTGTGCAGGTGCTCTTGGTGCAGAGGACAGGTAGCACAGAAAACAGAGGCTTTGATTGTGGGTCACCAGGCCAAGCTCTGGACATGGCCAAAGGTCACCCCAGAACCACCCACCTCACCAAACATCCTACACAGGTAACAGATGGAATGCATCTTGGAAAATCTTACTCACAATCTGTCAGTGACCCTGGCTACCAGCTCAGTTCTGTGGCTGCTCAGATATCCGGTTTCCAACTCCCCTACCTACAGCTGTGATAACTCAAGATTTTTCTGACAAACTTTTTATTTTTTTTAATTTTTTTTGGGGGGGGGCATAGTTATCAATGCAGAACAGCAACTGTTCAGATACTTGGTTTCCAACTCAGAGACTAAGAGTAGGGAGGCTCCAGGTAGAAGCTCAAGCCCTCTCAAACTGGCTACCTCCACCTCCCTTAACACAGAGACTCAAGCTAGGAATAGACCACTCCACCTACTGGAAGAAAACAGAGTTCTGAGAGACTTTTCTATTCTTGCTTTATTCATCTATTCTCCTCTACCCTTCCCCCTCTGGCCCTCACAATCTCAACATATGTGAAACCAAGAACTTTGCATGAAATTGTACTTTAAGAACTGAATCACCAGAATTGTTTAATATAGAGGAATTGCATAGGCCCACCTCACCCCCCTTTATTTTATATTATTTTCATTCTCCCTCTCTTTCATTCTTGATTTTTTTTTCTTTTTTCTTCCTCCCTCTATCCCACATCCAACCTCCAAATTTTTACTATTTATACATAGGGTAGTTTTATGAATACTGATAAGAAATTTGAATTTATGCATTATTCCATAAATCCTAAACATAACCCTAGCCCTATCCCTAGTTCTAATTCTATCCATTATCCTAACCATAATCCTACCCTAATATTAGGCCTAGGCTTAACCCTAAGCCTATTGCAATCCCTAAAACTATCCATTGCCCTAAAACTAACCTGAAATCTAATCCTAAGCCTATTCATTACCCTAACCCTAACTCTAACACTAATGCTAATACGAGCCCTAAACCTAAACCAAACCTTAAGCTGTACACTGACCCTAATAATACACATAGCACTAAACATGACCCTTACTCTAAATCTAACACTTACACTAGACCTAACCATAAACATAACCCAAAACATATTCCTAACTGTAACCCTGTACTTGACATTAGCCCTAGCCCTAATCCTAGCCCTAACCCTAACACGAACACTGGCTCTTATCCGAGCCCAAAACCTAGCCTTAATCATAACCCTAACCATAATTCTAACACATTCCCTAGCCCTAAACCCAGTTATAACCACATTGTTTATCTTAAACTTAACCCAAACCCTAATCCTAACACTAACTCTAGCCCTAACCTTCACAGTAGGAGTAACCGTAACACTAATTCTAAACCTAATCCTAACCCTGGCTTCAGGACTACTCCACCCTAGCACTAGCACTAATTCTCACCATATCACTTACCGTAACATTACTCCTAGCCATAGTCTACAATAACACTAGCCCTGACATTAAACCTTGGCCTAACCCTAGATCTAAACCTAACACTAAATCTAACCCTAATTCTACAACTAATCCTAACCCTAACACTAGCCCTAACCCTAACGCTAATCCAAAAACAAGCCCTAACCAAAGGATTATACCTAAACAAAACTGAACCATAACACTAACCCTAAACTTCTACCTAAACCAAATCTTAACCTTACCTCTAGCCCTAAGCCTAGAACTAATTCGAGTCCTAATCTTACACCTAATACTACTTCTGAACCTGTCTCTGACATTAACACTAACCCTACCTCTAAATATCACCCTAAACATAAAACTTAGTCTAACACTCGACCTAGTCTTAACCCTAATTCTAAAACTATTTCTAATCATAACCCTACATCATACACTAGCCATAATCTTAAAACTAATGCTAACCAAAACATAGACCAAATCTGATACCTAACCCTAGCTTTCACCCTAACCATAACCCTAACACTCTCCCTAACCCTAACCTGAACCCTAGCTTTAACCTAGCTCTAACCTTATCTTTACCCTAGCCAAATCCCAACCGTAATGCTAACCGTAGTCCTAAAATTAATCCTTAGTCTAACCCAAACCATAACCCTATTACTAGTCCTAAAACTAGCCCTCTTTCTTGTTATAACCATAACCCAAATCCTAACCTTATCCCTGACCCTTATTCTGACCCTGAACCTAAAACAAACCCTAACACTAGCCTTACCCGTAACCCTATATCTAAACCTAACCCTAACACTAGCCCTAAACAAAACCTAGCCATAATCCTAGGCCTAAATCTAGCCCAAAGTGTAACCCTAACCCTAACCTAAACTTATCCCTTATCCTAAGCCTAACCCTCATGCTAACCTTAAACCTCACCTTAGACCTAACCCTAGATAAAACCCAAAACTCAACCTAAACATAACCCCATCCCTATCCCTAAACATAATCCTACTCCTAGCCCTAATCATAATGTTAACACTAGTGTAATCTTATTCTAAAATTATCCATTACCCTAAACCGAACCTTAAACCTAATGATAAACCTGGTTCTAATCCTATTTGTAAACCTAATACTAGACATAATCCTAAAGCTAACCCTCATTGTAGCCTTATCCCTAGATAAAACATTAACCCTTACTTTGACACTAACCCTAGGCCAAACTATAACACTAACCCTAAACCTAAAACTACCCCTAAACCTAACTTGAAATCTAACCCTATCCATTACCTAACTCTAATGATAATCTTAGCCCTAAAACTAACACTAACCTAAACCTAAAACTATGCCTAATCCTAACCTGACATCTAACCCTATCCATTAACCTAACTCTAAATATAACCTCAGCCCTAACACTAACACTAACCCTAACCTTAAACATAAATATAACCCTAGACATAATCCTAAACCTAACCCTCACCCTAGCTCTAACTCTACCTCAAAACATATCCTGTACCCTAAACCTAACCCAAACCCTAACGATAGACCTAACCCTAACCCTAACCCTAACTCTAGCCCTAATTCTATCCAAAAGCCTAGGCCTAACACTGGCTCTAATGCTATTCATTACCCTAATTATAACCCTAACCCAAATGCTAACCCTAGGCCTAACCCTAACTCTACAAATTACCCTAATCTTATCCTAAATCCTAAACCTAAACCTATCCATTAACTTAACCCTAATTTTAACCCTAATGCTAATTTGAGCCATAATCCTAATAATTAACCTAACACAAAACCAAATCCTGACCCTGTCCCTAACAATACACCTTACCCTTAACCTGGCCCTTACCCTAAACCTAATATTAGACCTAGCCATATACCTAACTCTATAACTATCCGTAGCTATAACCCTAAACCTGACATTATCACTATCTCTAAAACTTGCCCTAACCCTATCACAAAACCTAGCCCTCATCCAAACCCCAAATCTAGATTTAATACTAACACAAACATAACCCTAGGCCTAAACCTAACCCTAACCCTTTTGCTAAATGTAACCCTATCAATTACCCTACCCCTATCATTAACCCTAAACGTAAGCCTATCATTACCCTAACCAAACCCTAATGCTAATTCAAGCGCTAAACCTAAACCCTAATATAAACCAAACCAGAAACCTAATTCTAACTGTAATAATACCCCTAGCTCTAAACCTGACCCTTACCCTAAACCTAACCCTTACACTAGACATGGCCATAGATCTAACCCTCAATCTATCCCTAATGTAAGCCTAGACCTGACACTAGCCCTAGCCCTAATTCTTGCCATAACCCTCAAACAAACTCTAGCCCTCATCCTAGCCCTAAACCTAGCCTTATTATTAAACCAAACATAACCCTAGCCATAACCAAAATTCTAACCTTCAACCTAGCTCCAAAACTAGCTCTAACCCCATCCCTTCCTCTAAACCTAACCCTATCCCCAAACATAAACCTAAATCTAAAACTAGGCCTAACTCTAATACAAAAGCTATACGTAATCCTAGCCCTAATTTACCCCTAAATCCAACCTAACCCTAGCCTTAAGACAAACTCTAACTCTCGTCCTAATCATATTTCTATTGCTAACCCTATTTCTTACCATAATCTTATCACTTGCATTTACATTAAACCTAACACTAGCTCTAGCCCTAATCCTATCTCTAAGCCTAACTCTAAATCAAACCCTAACCCTAACTAAACATCTCACTAACACAAGCCGAAATACTAATGCTAATCCTAAAACTAGCCTTAACCTAGCCCTAGCCCTACAAAACAATGAAGCCATAGCCCTAACCCTAAACTTTCACATAAACCAAACACTAAGCCTACACCTAGGCCTAATCCTAGCTCTAATTCGAGTCCTATCCCTAACCATAAAACAAACCTGAGCC
This sequence comes from Marmota monax, assembly GCF_021218885.2. Lineage (NCBI taxonomy): Eukaryota > Metazoa > Chordata > Mammalia > Rodentia > Sciuridae > Marmota > Marmota monax. The sequence continues at coordinate 890,375 of NW_026695131.1, read as the reverse complement.
TGACTCTGACCGTAACACTAACACTAGCTCCAAACGTCACTCAAAACCTAAACCTAAAACTAACCCTATACGTACCCCTACCCCTAACCCTAAAACGAGTTATATTTGTAACCTTAACTCTTACATTAGCTGAGGCCCTAAATCTAGCCCTTTCCTAACCCAAAACCTATCCCTAATTGGAGCAATAACACTAACTTTAACCCTAACCATAAAACCTATTCTAGCCCTAACACCCTAAACCTAACCCTAACCCTAACCCTTGCCATAACCCAAAACCTAACCCTAACCCTAGCCTTAATCCTAACCCTAACCCTAGCCCTAACCCCAGCTGTAATCCTATCCATTACCCTAATCCTAACCCTAATGCTAACCCTAGGTTAACCCTAAACCTATTCCTAACCTAAACCTATACATTACCATAAACCTAACCTGAACCCTAAACCTAAGCATATCCATAAACCTAATCCTAACACTAATAAGTTTAACCCTAAAACTGTCTCTAACCATAACGCTAGACCTGACATTAGCACTAGCCCTAATGAAGCCCTAACACAAGAACAAACTCTATCCCGAATCCTAGCCCTAATCTTAGCCTTAATCCTAAACCTAACCCTAACTAACCATAGACCTAAACCAAATTTTAACCCTTGTCGTAGTTCTAAAGCTAGCTATAACATCATACCTAACCATAAGCATAACCATAACCCTAGCCATAAACCTAGGCTCAGCCTTAATACTAACACTAGCTCTAATCCTAGCCCTAAATGAGCCATAATTCTAAACCTATATCTAAACCTAACACTAAGACTAACTCTAACTCTTGCCCTAGCAATATCCCTAGTTCTTAACCTATCCCTTATGATAATTCAAACCCTAGACCTAACCCTAGCCTTAACCTTCACTGTAGCCCTAAACCTAGATCTAACCCTAACTCTAAATATAACCCTAAACCTAAGCCTAAACCACACATTAACACTAGCTCTAACCCTAATGCTAATTTAAAAATTAGCCCTAACCCTAGACCTAACCCTCATTCAAAACCAAACCAAAGCACTGACTCTAAACCTAAAACAAAAACGAAACCCTAACCCTACACCTAGCCCTAATTCTAAAATCATCCCTTGCCATGACCCAAAGCCTAGCCCTAAACTTAGCCCCAAATTTAGCCCTAGCCATACACCTAGATCTAACCCTAGCCCTAACCCTAAAACTAATCCTAAAACTAGCCCTAACCCTACCCCTATCCCTAAAACAAAACCGAGTTATAGCCCTAATCCTAACCCTTAACCTAAACCAAACCCTAACCTTACACCTAGCCCTACACCTATCTCTAATTCCAGTCTTAAATCTAACCTGAAAAGTAATATGGACACTGACTCTGACCCTAACACTAAATCTAGCTCTAAATATTGTCATAAGCATAAACCTAACCCTAACACTAGACCTAGCCCTAAACCTAACCCTATAACTAGTGCTAATCATAACCCTACTTTGTACATTACCCATAGCCTTAACCCTAGCCCTAACCTAACCCAAAACCTAGCCTTAATCCGAGTCCTAATCTATCAGTGAGTAAGGTTTTCCAAGATGCATTCCATCTGTTACCTGTGTAGAATGTTTGGTGAGGTGGGTGGTTCTGGGGTGACATTTGGCCGTGTCCAGATCTTGGACTGGTGACCCACAAGCTACACCTCTGTGTTCTGTGCTACCTGTCCTCTGCACCGAGAGCGCCTGCACAGCCGAGACTTCCTTCTGCACCAAGAGGTCACACATGGCTGAGACTTCCATCTGAGCTGAGAGCACATGCACAGCCCAGACTTCCGTCTGTGTAGAGAGCTCATGCATGGCCAAGACTTCTGACTTCCCACTAAGCCGAGAGCAACCACACAGCCGAGACTTCCATCTGCACAGAGAGCTCCAGCGTGGCCCTAGTTTTCTTCAAATTTCTATGATATTGGGCAAGAATGTATGGAAGAATGTATAAATTCAAAAAAAAGTGTGAGGGTTAGGGCTAGGGCTAAGGTTAGGATTAGGCTTACAGCTAGTTTTAGTGCTACATATAGGGCTAGGTTTTGGGAGGAGGTTTATGGTTAGTGTTAGGACTATGGGTAATGTAAGAACTAGGATTATAGTTATGGCTAGTTTTAAGGTTAGGGTTATGGATAGGTCTAGTGTTAGGGTATGTTTGGGTTAGGATAAGGTTTAGAGCTAGGGTTTGTGTTAGGGTAAGGGTCAGTGTTCAGGTTAGCATTGGATTTTCGGTTAGGAGCACAATTTTACTAGGTTTAGTTCTAGGGGTGTTGTTAGTCATTGTGTTAGACTAATGGTTATTGTTAGTGCCGGAGCTAGGTTTTTGTTTACAGCTATGGCTAGAGTTATGGCTATATTTAGGATTAAGTTTAGGTCTAGTGTTAATGTTATGGTTATGTTTAAGTAAAGTTTTACCAATAGGGCTAGTGCGAGAGTTAGAGTTAGTCTTAGGACAAGGGTTAGTGTTAGGGTTAGGCATAGGGTTAGGGCTAGTTTTAATGTTAGGTTTAGGGTTAGGGTTAGGTTTAGGGTAAGGGTTGGGATTACAGCTAGTTTTATGGCTAGCATGAGGGTTATAATTAGGGTAAGTGTTAGGTTTATAATTAAGGTGAAGTTTACATCTAGGATATGAGCTAAGGTTTGTGTTAGGGCTAGGAGTAGGATTAGAGCTGGGGCAAAAGTCAGGTCTAGGGTTACAGTTAGGAATAATTTAGGGTTAGGTTTATAGCTAGGTCTATTTTAAGGGTTAGGTTTATGGTTAGGGTCAAGTTTAGAGCTAGGGTATTATTAGGTTTAGGGTCAGGTTTAGGGTTTTTGTTTGGTTAAGGTTTAGGTTTAGGGCTCAAATTAGCATTATTGTTAAGGATTGTGTAATGAGAGTTTTAGGTTTAGGGTTCAGGTTAAGTGTAGGGTAATTTATAGGGTTAAGGTTAGGTATAGGATTAGTATTTGGCCTAGGGTTAGCATAATGGTTAGGGTTATCATTAGAGTAATGGATAGGTTAGAGCTAGGGTTACGGCTAGGATTATGCTAAAGATTAGTTCTAGGCTTAGGCTTAGGCTTAGCTTTAGGGCTATGGTTAGGATTAGAATTAGCTTTAGGGTTAAAGCTAGGGTAGACCTTGGATTAGGGCTAGGTTTTGCAATAGGTTAGGGCTACAGCTAATGGAAGAACTTGTTATGATTCAGGCTAGTTTTAGGGTTAATGTTAGGGCTAGGTATAGTTTTAGCATTAGGTTTAGGGTTGGGGTGGTGTTTAGAGCTAGAGTTACTGGTAGTTTCAGGGTTAGTGTTCAGGTTAGTGTTATGGTTAGAATTCAAGCCAGAATTAGGTCTAGGGGAAGAGTTAGTATTTGGCTTAGGCTAAGGTTATTGTTAGGGCTATGTCTAGGTTTTTAATTAGGTCTAGGGTTCGAGTTATGGCTAGATTTATCATTAGGTTTAGGTCTAGGGCTAGTGTTAAGGTTAGGTTTAGGTATAAGGTTACCGGACGGGCTACTGTTATTGTTCAGTTTAGGGTTAGGTTCAGGTTTAGACCTACGATTAGTTTTAGGGTCAGAATAAGGGTCAGGGTTAGGGTTAGGATTTGGGTTAGGTTAGAGCTAGAATGAGTGCTAGTGTGAGGACTAGTAATAGGGTTAGGGATTATGTTAGACTAAGGATTAGGGTTAGCATTAGGGTTAGGGTTTGTCTTAAGTTAAGGGATAGGGTTAGAGCTAGGGTTAGGGCTTGGAATAGGGCAAGGGTTAGGTTAAAGCTAGGTTTAGGGCTCGGATTAGGGCTAATTTTGTGTTAGGTTTAGGGCTAGGCAATGGCTAATGTAAGAAATAGGGTTACAATTAGGGTGAATTGGGGGTTATGTTTAGGGGTTAAACCTCTAGTGTTACAATTAGGTTTAAGGTTAGGGTGATATTTAGAGCGAGTGTTAGTGTTAGCTTAATAGTCAGGGTCAAAGTTAGTTTTAGAGTTAGGGTTAGGATTCCAAATAAGGCTAGGGTTACTGTAATGGTTGGGTTTAAGTTTAGGGTGGTGTTTGTTAGGATATGATTCAGAGTCAGGGTTAGTATTCAGGTTAAGGTTAGTACTCGAATTAGGGCTAGGGTTAGGTCTAGGGGTATTATTAGGATTTGGTTTAAGTAAAGGTTTAGTGTTAGGGCTATTACTCAGTTTTGTTTTACTGCTAGGGTTAGGGTTAGGGCTAGTTTCATGATTAGTGTTAGGGTTAGTGCTAGAATTAATGTTAGGCTTAGGCTTAGGGTTAGTGTTAGAGTTAGAGTTAGAGTTAGATCTAGGGTTAGGACTAGAAATAAGGATTAGGTAAGTGTTATGGCTAGGTTTATGGCTATGTTTAGGGCTAGGGTTAGGGTTAAGTTAAGGGATTAGAAGGTTAGAACTAGGATTAGGGCTAGTGTGAGAGGTAGAGTTAGTCTTAGGGCTATGGTTAGTGTTAGAATTAGGGATAGGGTTAAATTAGGGCTAGGATTAGGGCTAGGGTTAGTGTCCAGCTTAGGTCTAGTGTTAGGGTTAGGGTTAGGATTAAGTTTAGGGTAAGGGATGGTGTTATAACTAGGTTTAGTGTGAGGGTGAAGATTAAAATTAGGTTAGGGCTATGGTTAAGGTTAGGGTTATGATTAGGGCTAGACTTAGGGCTAGGATGAGGGCTATGATTTTTTTTTTAGGTTTAGAGCTAGGATTAAGGCTAAGGCTAATATCAGGTAGTGGGTTATGGTTAAAGATACTTTTAGTGTTAGGTTTATGGCTACATGTAGTGTAAGGGTTAGTTTTAGGGTTAGTTTCAGGTTTAGAGCTAGAACTATTTTTACAGTCAGGGTCTCAGTTAGGGTTTGGGATAGGTTAAGTTTTAAAGTTAGGGCTCAAATTAGTATTAGGGTTAGTGTTAGGTTAATGATATGGTGAGGTTTAGAGTCTAGGTTTGGGTTAAGGTAATGGAATGGGTTAGGATTAGGGATAGGGTTAGGTTTAGGACTAGGTTTAGCATTAGAGTTAGGGTCCTGTTTACTGCAATGGATAGGGTTAGAGCTAGGGTTAGGGCTAGAGTTATGTTTATTATTAGGGCTAGGTTAGGGTTGGGATTAGGGTTAAATCTTAGGTTGTGGCTCAGATTAGGGCTAGGATTTGTGTTAAGTTAGTGCTAGAGTTAGGATTATGGCTAATGTAAGTACCAAGGTTATGTTTATGGCTAAATTTGGGTTAGAGTTAGGGCTATATCTAGTCTTAGGTTTAGGTTTAGGATTAAGGTTACGTTTAGAGCTAGGGTTAGTGTTTTGGTCAGAGTCAGGGTCAGGGTTAGTTTTAGTGTTTGGATTAAAACTCAAATTAGGGCTAGGATTATGGTAATGGTTTGGTTTAGGTTAAGGTTTAGGGTTAGGGCTATCGTTCAGTTTTGTTTTAGGGCTAGGGCTAGGGTTAGGGCTAGTTATAGGATTAGCATTAGGGTTAGGGCTAGTGTGAGAGTTAGAATTAGTGATAGGGCTAAAATTAGATTTAGGGTTTGGGATACAGTTAAATTAGGGCTAGGATTAGGGCTGGGGTTAGTGTTTAGCTAAGGCCTAGTGATAGGGTTAGGGTTAGGTTTAAGTTTAGGATAAAGAATGGTGTTATAGCTAGGTTTAGAAGTAGGGTGAGGGTTAGAGTTAGGGTTAGGGCTAGGGTTGGAGTTAGGGTTATGATTAAGGCTAGGTTTAGGACTAGGATGAGGGATAGTGTTCATTTTAGATTCAGGGCTAGGATTAGTGCTAGGGCTAATATCAGGTTAGGGTTAGGGTTAAAGATATTTTTAGGGTTAGGCTTATGGCTACATCTAGTGTAAGGGTTAGGTTTAGGCTAAGGGTCAGGTTTAGAGCTCAGGGAATTATTAGGATTAGGATTTGGCTTAGGTAAGGATTTAGGTTTACAGCTCAAATTAGCATTAGTATTAGGGTTAGGGGATAGTTAAAGTTTGTTTGAAGGTTCAGATTTGGTTTAGGGTAATTGATACAGTTAGCGTTAGAGATAGGGCTAGGGTTAGGCTTAGGGTTAGCATTAGAGTAAGGGTTATGGTTAGGGTAATTGATAGGGTTATAAATATGCCTTGAGTTAGGGTTAGAGTTAGTATTAGAACTAGTTTTAGGGTTAGGTTTAGGGTTATGTTTAGCATAAAGGTTAGGTTTTGAGCTAGGGTTAGGGATAGGTTTATGGTTAAGTCTAGGGGTAGGATTACAGTAGGTTTAGGTTTAGGGTGGTGTTTTGAACTAGATGAGTGTTAGGATATAAGTCAGGTAAAGGGTTAATTTTAAGATTATGATTAGGATTTGATTTAGGGCTAGGGTTAGAGCTAGGTGTAGTGTTAGGGTTTGGTTTAAGTTAAGATTAGTGTTAGGCCTGTTGCTCTGTTTTGTTTTAGTGCTATGATTAGGGTTAGGGCTAGTTTTATGATTAGCTTTAGGATTAGGGATAGGGTTATGGTTAGGTTTAGGATTAAGGCTAGATTTAAGGCTAGGATTAGGGCTAGGTTTTGTGTTAGGTTTAGGGCAACAATTAGGGCTAGGACTAATGTCAGGTCTAGGTTTACAGTTAGTGATATTTTTAGGATTATGTTTATGGCAAGGTCAAATTAAAGTGTTACGTTTAGGGAAAGGAGCAGATTAAGATCTGGGGTATTATTAGGGTCAGGGTCAAACTTTGGGTTTGGGTTAGGTTAAGTTTTAGTGTTAAGGCTCAAATTAGCATTAAGGTTAGAATTAGGGTTAGGGTAATGGATAGTGTTAGGTTTAGGGTTAGGTTCAGTTTAAGGTAATGGATATGGTTAGGGTTTGCAATAGGTTTAGGGTTAGGCCTAAGGTTAGCATTAGGGTTATAGTTATCGTTAGGGTAATTTATAGGTTTAGATGTAGGGTTAGGGCTAGGATAATGGTTAGGATTAGGGCTAGAGTTAGCGTTAGGGTCAGGGTTAGGGCAAGGGTTACATTTAGGACTAGGTTTAGGGTACGGTTTAGGGTTTGAGCTAGGAATTTTGCTATGGCTAAGATTAATTTATGGTTTGGTCAAGGGTTATGGTCATGGTTAGTGTAACGGTTAGGACTAGAGATATCATTAGGGTTAGGGTAATAGGTTTAGATGTCAGATTCAAGATAGTTTTAGCTTTAGGTTAGCATTAGGTTTAGGTTTAGGATTAGGGTTAGCATTTGAGATATCTTAGGTTTAGGGTTAGGGTTAGGTTAGGTTCACTGTTAGTTCCAGGGTTAGGTTTATGTTTAGGGTTAGGGTAAGTTTAGATTTTGGTCTAGTGTTATCATTAGGGTTAAGTTTATGGTTAGAGTAATGGATAAGGTTTAAGCTAGGGTTAGGGCTTGGGTTAAGGTTAGGATTAGGGCTGGGTTTAGGTTTAGGGTTTGACCTTGGGTTAGTGTTATGGTTAGATTAAGTGTAAGGGTTAGGAATGAGCTAAGTTAAGGGCTAGGTTATGGTTTAGGTTTACAGTCTGGGCTAGGGTAGGTTTATGGTTAGGTTAAGGGCTAGAGTAGCATTACTTTTAGGGTCATTGTTATTATAATGGATAGAATTAGAGCTAGGGTTTGGGCTATGATTAGAGTTAGTATTAGGGCTAGAATTAGGGTGAGGTTTAGGGTTTGGGCTAGGGTTATTTTATGGTAAGGTTTAGTGTTTGAGCTAGTGTTATGGCTAGAACGAGGGTTAGGGTTAGGGTTAGGGCTAAGTTTAGGTTTAGAGTTATGCTTAGAGTTAGTTTTATGGCTGTAATTCGGGCTGGGTTTTGTGTGAGGTTAAGGGCTACTGTTAGGTATATTGGTAATGTAAGAGCTAGAATAATGGTTATGGCTATATTTAGAGTTCATCTAGTGTTAGGGTTAGTTTTGGCATAGAATAAGTTTTAGAGCTAAGGTTTTTGTTAGGGTAAATGTCAGGGATCAGGTTAGGATTAGGTTTCGGGTTAGGTCCAGAATGAGGACTAGGGTTAGGTCTAGGGGTAGAGTTAGTGTTTGGTTTAAGTTAGGGGTTATTGTTAGGGCTAAGACTAGGGTTATGGCTATATTTAGGATTAGGTTTAGGTCTAGGGCTAGTGTTATTGTTAGGTTTATGTTTAGGGTTACTGGTAGGGCTAGTGTTAGTTTTCGGATAAGGGTTAGGTTCAGGTTTGAACCTAGGTTTAGTGTTAGGGTCAGAATAAGTGTCAGGGTTAGAGTTAGGGTTTAGGTTAAGTTTAGAGCTAGAATGAGGTTTAGGATTAGGACTAGTAATAGAGTTAGGGTTTGGGTTAGGCATAGAATTAGTGTTAGGACTAGGGTAGCAATAGAGTGAGGCTTTGACTAAGTGTAAGAAATAGAGTTAGAACTAGGATTAGGACTACGGATAGGGTTAGGGTTAGAGCCAGGGTTATGATTAGGGTTAAAACTACGGTTAGGCCTTGTATTAGGGCTACATTTTGTGTTAAGTTTAGGACTAAGAACTGGCATTACGATTAGGGCTAATTTTAGTGTTAGGTTTAGGGCAAGGTCTAGTGTCAGGATTAGGTTTAGGGATAGGGTGATGTGTAGAGCTAGGGTTAGTGTTAAGGTCAGAGTCATGGTTAGTATTAGTTCTATGGTTACAGTTAGCACTCAAATTAGGGCTAGGTTTAGGCCTAGCTGTAGGGTTAGCTTTTGCTTTAGGTTAAGGGTTAGGGTCAGTGAAATGCCTGGTTTTGCTTCAGAGCTAGGGCTTGGTTTGGGGCTAGTTTTCAAATTAGCGTTAGGGTTACAGCTAGTGTTAGGTTGTGGTTTAGGCTTAGGGTTAGGGTTAGATTTAGAGATAGGGTTAGATCTAGGTTTAGGACTACAGTGAAGGGTAGGGCTAGGGTTAGGGCTAGGATTGAGTTATTATAAGGGATAGGGTTAGAACTAGGGATAGGGCTAGGGCAGAGTTAGAGTTAGTGTAAGTATTAGATTTAGGGTTAGAATTAGGGCTTAATTAGAGCTAGAATTAGAGCTAGGGTGAGTATTAAGGCTGATTCTTGGTTCATGGTTATGGTTATGGTTATGGATATGGTTAGGTATGATGTTATAGCTAGCTTAGAATTAGAGTGAAGGTTAAAATTAGGTTTAGGTCTATGGCTAGGGTTAGGTTTAGGATTGAGGCTAAGATTAGAGCTAGGATTAGGGCTAGAGTTTGTTTTAAGGTTAGGACTTTATTAGGGCTATGGCTAATGTTAAGTCTAGGGTTATGGTTAGAGATAGTTTTAGGGTTAAGATCATTAGGGTTAGGATTAGGTTAATGGATATGATTAGGTATAGGGTTCAGGTTAGGATTAGGGCAATGTATAAGTTTAGGGTTAGAAATAGGTTTAGGGTTATCCTATGGCTGGCACTAGGGTTAGGATTAGGATTGGGGTAATGGATAGGGTTACAGTTTGGGTTAGTTCTAGGTTTATGGTTAGGATTAAGGCTAGGTTTAGGGTTAGGTTTTGGGTTATGTCAGGGGTTAGGTTTAGGGTTAGGGTTAGGGTTAGGGTAAGGTTTAGGGCTAGAAATTAGGGTTAAGGTTAGGGTTAAAGGTAGTGTTATGTCTCCAATTAGGGATAGGTTTGGGGTTAGGTTAGGGTAAGTTTTAGGGCTACAGCCAATGTAAGAAATAGGGTTATGATTATAACTAGTTTTAGGGTTAGGGTTAAGGCTAGGTCTAGGATTAGGTTTAGGGTTAGGTTTTGAGTGATGTTTAGAGCTAGGGTTAGTGTTAGGGTCAGAGTCAGGGTCAGGGTTTGTTTTAGGGTTAGGGATAGGACTCGAATTAGAGCTAGGTTTGCTGGCTATGTGTAGGCTAAGTGTTTGGTTTATGTTAAATGTTAGGGTTAGGACTATGGCTAGGGCTAGATTAGGGCTACTTTTAGGACTAGCATTAGTGTTACAGCTTGTGTTAGTGAGAGGTTTAGCTTTGGGTTAGGGTTAGATTTAGAGTTAGGGTTGGATACACGATTAGGGCTAGAGCTAGGTTTAGGGCTAATGTAAAAGCAAATGATAGGATTATGGTAAGGGATAGGGTTAGAACTAGAAATAGGGCTAGGACGAGAGTTAGAGTTAGTCTTAGGGGTAGGGTTAGGTTAGGTTTAGGGCTAAATTAGGGCTAAGATTAGGTCTAGTGTTTGTATTAGGGTTAGGCCTAGTTTAGGCTTAGGTTTAGATTTAGGGATAGGGTTAGAATTAGGGGAAGGGATGGGGTTAAATCTAGTTTTAGGGCTAAGTCAAAGATTAGAATTTCAGTTAGAACTAGGGTTATGGATTTACTTTAGTAATAAGGCTAGGTTTAGGGCTAGGATGAGAGCTAGGGTTTGTTTTACGGTTATGGCAAGAATTAGGTGTAAGGCTAGTGTCAGGTCTAGGCTTATATTAGGCATAGATTGAGGGTTACATGTATGGCTAGGTCTAGTGTAAGGGTTCGGGTTAGGGTAAGGGTCAGGTTTAGAGCTAGGGTTATTATTAGGGTTAGAATTAGGTTTCAGGTTTGGTTTAGGTTAGGGTTTAGGTTTAGACTTGAATTAGCATTAGGGTTTGGTTAGGGTAATGATAGGTTTGGGTTTAGGGTTCAAGTTAGGTATAGGGTAATTGATAGGGTTAGAGTTAGCAAATGGTATAGGGTTAGGCCTAGGGTTACCCTTAGGGATATGGTTGTGCTTAAGGTAAGGGATAGGGTTAGGGCTAGGGTTATGGTTATTATTAGGACTAGAGTTAGGTTTAGGCCTAGGGTTAGGGTTAGGTTTAGTTTTAGGGTGTGGTTTAGAGATTGAGCTATGGTTAGCACTAGGGCAAGGTTAGGTTTAGGGTTAGGTCTAGGTTATAGTTAGGGTTAGGTTCAAGGTTAGTGTTAAGATTAGGGCTAGGGTTATCTTTAGGTTTAGGGTATCAGATAGGGTTTGATGTCGTGATAGGTTTAGAGTTAGGGTTAGGATTAGGTTAAGGTTAGTGTTAGGGATAGGTTTAGAGTTAGGTTTAGGGTAATGGTTAGGGTTTGAGCAAGGGTTAGATATATGATAAGGGTTAGGTTTATGGTTATGTCTAGGGTTAGGGTTATGTTAGATTTAGGGTAGGGCTAGGATTATCATCAGGTTTAGGGTTAGGGTTAGAGTAATGGGTAAGGTTAGAGCTAGGGTTAGGGCTAGGGTTATCATTAAGTTTTGGGTTAGAGTTAGGGTAATATGTAGGCTTAGAGCTAGGATTAGGGATAGGGTTAAAGTTAGTATTAGAGCTAGGGTTTAGGTTAGGTTTAGGTTTAGGCCATGGGTTAGTGTTAGGGTTAGGTTAAGTTTAAGGGTTAGGGATTGAGCAGGGTTTGGTCTAGGACGAGGATTAGCGTTAGAGTCAGTGTGAGGGTTAGGGCTAGGTTTAGCATTAGGTTTATGGTTAGGGTAGGGTAATGGATAGAGTTATAGGTAGGTTTTGGCCTATGGTGATGGTTAGTCTCAGGGTTAGTGATATGGCTACATCTAGTGTTAGGGTTATGTGTTTTGTTAGGGTAAGGTTTAGAGCTAGGGTTTGTGTTAGGGTAAGGGTCAGTGTTCGGTTTAGGGTTAGGTTTATTGTTAGGGTCAGCATTAGGACTAGGGTTTGGTCTAGGGGTAAGGTTAGTGTTTGGGTTAGGTTAAGGGTTATTATTAGGGCTAGAACGAAGTTTTTGTTTAGGGCTAGGCCTATAGTTATCACTAGAAAATAGATTAAGTGTAGATCTAGGTCTAGTGTTAGTGTAAGGTTTAGTTATAGGGACACAGGTAGTGCCAATGTTAGGGATCTGTTTAGGGTTAGGGTCAGGTTTAGACCTATGATTAGTGTTAGGGTCAGAATAAGGGTCAGGGTTAGTGTTAGGGTTTGGGATAGTGATATAGCTAGATTGGGGATTAGTGTTAGTACTAGCAATAGAGTTAGGTTTTGGGTTCGGCTAAGAATTAATTTTAGGACAAGGGTAGCTTTAGCGTTATTGTTTGGCTTAGAGTAAGGGATAGGGTTAGCGCTAGTGTTAGGGTTACAGTTATGGCTAGGGTTAGATTTAGGATCAGAGTTAAAGCTAGGGTTAGAGCTTGGATTAGGTCTAGGTTAGGTTTTGTGTTAGCTTGAGGGCTACAGCTAATGTAAGAACTAGGGTTAAAATAAGGGCCAGTTTTAGGGTTAGTGTTACATCTAGGTTTAGGGCTAGGGTGATGATTAGAATTAGGTTTAGGTCTAGGGTTAAGTTTGTGTTAGAATTAAGGCTAGATCTTGGGTTAGGTTGAGGGCTAGGGTTTGTGTTAGGGTTAGGGCAAGTTTTAGGGATAAGAATAATGTCAGGTTTAGGGTTACGGCTAGGGATAGTTATAGGGTTAGGTTCATGGCTAGGTCTAATGTTAGGTTTAGGGTAAGGCCCAGGTAAAGAGTAAGGTGTATTTTTAGGGTCAGGTTTTGGGTTTGTGTTAGTGTAATTATTAGGGTTAGGGCTCAAATTATCATTAGGGTTAGAATTAAGGTTAGATTTATGGATAGGTTTAGGTTTAGGATTCAGGATAAGATTAGGGAATTGGTAGGGTTAGGGTTAGTGGTAGGGTTAGGGGTAGGCCTTGCATTAGCATTTGGGTTAGGGTTATTGTTAGGGTAATGAATACAATTAGATCTAGGGTTAGGGATAGGGTTTTGGATAGGATTAGGGCTAGAGTTAGGGTTAGGGCTAGGCCTAGGGTTAGGGTTTGTGTTATGTTTAGGGTACAGGTTAGGTTTTCAGCTAGGGATAGTGCTAGGATGAGGGTTAGGTTTAGGATTATGTCTAGGGTTAGATTTACGGTTAAGGTTAGGGTTAGTTTTATGGTTAGGGCAAAGGTTATCTTTAGAGTGAGATTAATGGATAGCATTAGATGTCAGGTTAGGTTTAGGGGTAGTTTTAGCTTTAGGGTTAGTGTTAAGGTTAGAGCTAAGATTATCATTTGAGTTAGGGTAATGGATAGGGTTAGATGTCAGGTTAGTGTAAGGGGTAATTTTAGGTTTAAGGTTAGTGTTAGGTTTTGGGCTAGGGTTAGTGTTAGAGTAAGGGTTAAGGTTTTATCTAGGGTTAAGACTACGATGAGGTTTAGGTTTAGAGTTAGGTCTAGGATTAGGTATACCATTAGGATTAGATCTAGGGTTATCATTAGGGTTAAGTTTCTGTTTAGGCTAATGGATAAAATTAGAGATAGTATTAGGGCTAGTGTTATCATTATGATTAGGGCTAGGATTAGGTTTAGGTTTAGGGATAGGGCTAGGCTTATGTTTAGGGTTCAGTTTTGGGGTTTATCTAGGGTTAGGTCTAAGGCAAGGGTTAGGGTTAGCATGAGGGTTAGGCTTACAGTAAGGGATAAGGTTAGGTTAGGGTTAGGGTTACACTTTGGGCTAGATTTAGGCCTAGGATTAGGGCTGGGTTTTGTGTTAAGTTTAGAGCTAGTTTTAGTGCTATGGTAATGTAAGGGTTATGTTTATGGTTAGGGCTAGGTCTAGTGTTAGGTTTGGGTTCCGATTAGGGTCAGTTATATAGCTAGGGTTAGGGTTAGTGTCAGGGTCTGTGTTTGGATTAGGGTTAGGGTTAGGGCTAGAGCCAGAATTAGGATTGGTTAGGTCTAGAGGTAAGGTTAGTGTTTGTCTTAGGTTAAGGATTATCATTAGAGCTAGGTCTAGTTTTTTGTTTAGGTCTTTGCTAATGATATGGCTAGATTTATGATTAGGTTTAATCTAGGGCTAGTGTTAGGGTTAGGTTTAGATATAGGGTTATGGGTAGGGCTAGTGTTAGGGTTTGGTTTAGGTTCAGGGTCAGAATAAGGGTCAGGGTTAGGGTTAGAATTTGGGTTATGGTTATAACAAGAATGAGGGCTAGGGTTAGGACTAGTAATAGGTTTAGGGTTTGGGTCAGACTAAGGAATAGTTTTAGGACTAGGGTTAGCATTAGGGTTGGGATTTGGCTAGAGTAAATTATAAGTTTAGAGCTAGGGTTAGAGCTAGGGTTCGGGTTAGGGATAGTGTTACGGTTAGAGTTTGGTTTAGGGTGAAAACTAGGTTTAGATATCAGATTTGGGCTAGGTTTGGGTTAGCATTAGTTTTAAGGTTATTGCTAATGTATGATCTAGGTTTATGATTAGAACTAGTTTTAGAATTAGGGTTAGGACCAGGTCTAGTGTTAGGTTAAGGTTTAGGTTTCGGGTGAGGATTAGAGATAGGGTTAGTGTTAATGTCAGAGACAGGTTTAGGGGTAGATTTATGGTTAAGATTAGGACTCAAATTAGGGCTAGGCTTAGGGCTAGATATAAGGTTAGGGTTTGGTTTAGGTAAAAGTTTAGGTTTATTGTTATGGCTCAGTTTTGTTTGAGGTCTAAGCCTATGGTTAGAGCTAGGATTAGGATTAGGATTAGCATTAGGGTTAGGGCTAGTGTTAGGGTTAGGTTTACTTTTAGAATTAGTGTTAGATTTACAGTTATGTTTAGATCTAGGGTTAGGTCAAATTGTAAGGTTAGGGCTACAGTTATTCTAGGCTATGGCTAGGAATAAGATTAAAGTTAGAATTAGGGCGAGGTCTAGGGTGGGAGTTATAGTTAATCTTAAAGCTAGGATTAGGTTTAGGTCTAGGATTAGGGCTAGTGTTAGTTTTAGGGTTAGTCCTAGGGTTAAGATTAGGTCTACGTTTAATGTTAATGTTAAGGTCTGGGTTAGGTTTAGGGTAAGCAATGGGGTTATAACTAGGTTTAGGGCTAGGGCAAGGGTCAGAATTAGGGTAAGGGTAATGATTAAGGCTAAGTTTTAGGCTAGAGTAAGAGCTAGTGTTTGTATTTGGTTAGGGCTAGGATTAGGGCTAGGGCTACTGTCAGGTTTAGGGTTACATTAGAGATAGGAATCGGCTTATGTTTATGGTTAGGTCTAGTGTAAGGGTTAGACTTTAGGGTAAGGGTCTAGTTTAAAGCTATGTGTATTATTAGGGTCAGTATTTGGCTTAAGGTTTGGTTTAGGTTAATGTTTAGGTTTAGGGCTCGAATTAGTATTAGGGTTAGAGTTAGGGTTAGGATAATGAATAGGATTAGGATTAGGGTTCAGGTTAGTTTTAGGGCAATGGATAGGTTTAGGGATTGTGATAGGGTTAGGGTTAAGCCTAGGATTAGCAATAGGGTTAGGATTGTGGTTAGCCTAGTGGATAGAATTAGAGCTAGGTTTAGGGCTAGGCTTATGGTTATGATTAGGGTTAGGGTTAGGGTAGTCGATGTATTTAGAGCTATGGTTAGGGCTATGTTTAATGTTAGGGTTAGAGCTAGTGTTAGGTTTGGGTTTGGGATATGGCTAGGGTTGTGTTAAGGGTAAAGGTTAGGATTTGAGCTAGGGTTAGGTCTAAAGCGAGGCTTAGGGTTAGGGTTAGGGCTAGGGTTAGGTTTAGGGTTACACTTAGGGCTATGTTCAGGCCTAAAATTACAGCTAGGTTTTGGGCTAGTTTAGGCCTAGGGTTAGGGCCATGGGTAATGTAAGATCTAGGGTTATGATTAGGGCTAGTTTTTGGGTTAGGGTTATGGATAGATCTAGTGTTAGGATTAGGTTTGGTTTAGAGTGAGCTTTGGAGCTAGGATTAATTTAGGGTCAGGGCCAGTGTTCAGATTAGAGTTAGTGTTGGGTTTAGTGCCAGAATTAGGACTAGGGTTAGGTGTAGGGGTAGGGTTAGTGTTTGGGTTAGGTTAAGGGTTATTATTAGGGCTAGAGATATGGTTAGATTTAGGATTAGGTTTAAGTCTAGGGCTAGTGTTAGGTTTAGGTTTAAGTATATGATTACTGCTAGGGCTAATGTTAGGGTTCGGTTACGGTTAGGATCAGGTTTATACCTGCTTTAGTATTAGGGTCAGAGTAAGTGTCAGGGACAGGGTTTGGGTTTTGGTTAGGGTTAGACCTGGAACAAAGTTTAGGATTAGGCCTATTAATAGGTTTAGGGTTTGGGTTAGGCTAGAGTTAGGGTTAGGACTAGGGTTAGCATTAGGTTTAGGGTTTAGCTTAAGGTAATGGATAGGGTAAAAGCTAGGGTTAGATCTAGGTTTATGGTATGGATTAGGGCTAGTTTTAGGGTTAGGGTTAAAACTAGGGTTAGCGCTGGGCTTAAGGCCAGGTTTGGGGTTAATTTGGGGCTAGTGTTAGGCCAACAACTAATGTATAAACCAGGGTTATGATTAGGACTACTTTTGGGTAAGTGTTATGCTAGATCAAGAGTTAGGGTTAGGGTTACCGTTTTCGTGATGTTTAGAGCAGGGTTAGTGTTCGGGTCAGGGTCAGTGTTCTGGTTATAGTTAGGGTTAGGGTTAAACCCAGAATTATCACTAGAGTTAGGTCTAGGGGTAGGATTAGTGTTTGTGTTAGGTTAAGTTTATCATTAGGGTTAGGGCTAGGTTTTTATTTAGGTCTAGGGCTAGAGATATGGCTAGAGTCAGGATTAGGTTTAGGTCTAGGGCTAGTGTTAGGGTTAGGTTTAGGTATAGGTTTATTGCTACTGCTAGTGTTAAGGTTTGGTTTATGGTTAGGTTCAGGTTTAGACATACAGTTACTGTTAGGGTCAGAATAAGTGTCAGGGTTAGGTTTAGTGTTTGGCTTATGGTTAGAGCTAGAATGAGGGCTAGGGTTAGAACTAGTAATAGGGTGACTGTTTAGGTTAGGCTAAAGATTAGGGTTAGGTTTACGGCTATGTTTAGTGTAAGTGTTTGATTTCAGGTAGGGGTCAAATTTAGAACTAGGGGTATTATTATGGTCAGCTTCAGGTTTAGGGTTTTGTTTAGGTTAGGGTTTAGGGTTAGGGCTCGAATTAGCAGTAGGGTTTGGTTTAGGGTAATGAAAGGGTTTGGTTTAGGGTTCAGGTTAGATTTAGCATAATGGATAGGGTTATGCTTAGGGATAAGGTTAGATTTAGGTCTAGGGTTAGCATTATAATTATGATTATGTTTAGGGTAATTGATAGGGTTAGGCTAAATTTAGGGCTAGGGTTATGGATAGGATTAGGGCTAGGGTAAGTGTTAGGGTTACGGGTTTGTTTTGTGTTAAGTTTAGGGCTAGAATTACGGCTAGTGCAAATGTTAGGTCTAGGATTTTGGCTAGCGATAGTTTTAGGGTTAGGTTTGTGGCTAGGTCTGGTATAAGGATTAGGTTTAGCAGTAGGTTCATGATTACAGCTAGGTATATTATCATGGGAAGTGGCAGAGTCAGGGTTTGGGTTGGGTTAAAGTTTAGGGTTAAGGCTTGAATTGGCATTAGGGTTAGAGTTAGGGTGATGATAGGGTTAGGTTTTGGGTTCAGTTTAGGTTTAAGTTAATTAAATAGGTTAGGGTTAGGGATAAGTTTAGGGTTAGGCCTAGGGTTACCATTAGAGTTATGGTTATGATTAGGATAATGGATAAGGTTAGAGCTAGTGATAGGGCTAGGGTTATGGTTAGAATTCTGTCTATTGTTAGTGTAAAGTTTAAGACTATTTTCTGAGTTAGGGTTAGGTTTAAAGCTAGGGTTAGGTTTAAATCTATGGTTAAGGCTTGAATTAGGGCTTGGTTTTGGGTTTGGTTAGGGCTAGGATTAAGACTATGGTAATGTATGAACTAGTGTTGCAATTAGTGCTAGTTTTAGGGTTAAGGTTAGCGCTTGGTCTAGTGTTACGGTTAGGTTTAGGGTTAGGGTGATGTTTAGAACAAGGGTTATTTTTAGGGTTAAGTTCAGATTCAGGGTTAATTTTCGGGTTAGGGTTAGAACTCAAATTATGGCTAAAGTTAGTAGTAGTTGTACGGTTAGGGTTTGGTTTAAGTTTAGGGTTAGTGATATACATTGGTTTTGTTTTAGGGCTAGGGCTACGGTTATGGCTAGATTATGGATCAGCATCAGGGTTAGGGCTAGTGTTAGGTTGAGGTTTAGGCTTAGGGTGAGGATTACATTTAGAGTTAGTGTTAGATCTAGGGTTAGGGTACAGCTAGGGCTAGGGTTAGGGTGAGGGTTAGGGTTATGTTAATGAATATGGTTAGAACTAGGGATTCGGCTAGGGTGAGAATTAGAGTTAGTCATAGTAGTAGTCTTAGGGTTAGGTTAGGGTTAGGGCTAAATTAGGGCTAGGATTAGAGCTAGGGTTAGGCCTAAATTAAGGCTAGGATTGGGACTAGGGTTAGTGTTAGAGTTAGGGCTAGGATTAGAGCTAGAGTTAGGGTTAGGGTTAGAGCTAAATTAGGGTTTAGGATTAGGGCTAGGGTTAGTGTTGTGGTCAGGATACATTAAGGCTAGTATTAAGGCTAGAGTTAGTGTTAGGGTTAGACAAAGGGGTTGGTCTAGAGTTAGGGTTAGCATTGGTGTTAAGGTAAAGTTTAGGCAAATGGGTGGGGTTATAACAAGCTTTAGGTACAGGGTGAGCTTTAGAATTAGGATTAGGCCTAGGGTTATGTTTCAGTTTATGTTTTAGTCTATGTTTAGGGCTAGGTTAACGTCTAGGGTTTCTGTTAGTGTATGGCTAGGACCAGGTATAGGGCTAATATCAGGTCTAGGGTTAACGTTAAAAATAGTTTTAGGGTTAGGTTATGATTAGATCTAGTGTAAGAGTTAGGTTTATGTTAAAGGTCAGCTTTAGGACTAGGGTTATTATTAGGGTCAGGAACAGGGTCAGAGTTAGCATTTGGTTTAGCTAAAGGTTTAGAATTAAGGCTCAAATTAGCATTAGGGTTAGGTTTAGAATTAGGTAAATGGATAAGGTTTAGTTTAGGTTTCAGTTAAGGTTTTGGGAAATGGATGAGTTAGGTTTAGCAATCGGGTTGGGGTTACCATTAGGGTTAAGGTTATGTTTAGTGTAATGGAGAGATGTAGAGCTAGGGTTAGGGCTAGATTAAGGTTTGGATTAACTCTAGGATTAGGGCTAGTTTTGGGATAGGGTTAGGGTGTGATTTAGGGTAAGTTTTAGGGTTAGGGTAAGTGTTAATTTTAGGGCTAGGTTTATAGTTAAGTTAGGGTAAGGGTTAGTGTTTGAGCTAGGGTTAGGGCTAAGTTGAGGATTACATTTAGGTTTAGGTCTAGGTTTACATTTATGGTTAGAGTTAGGTTTAGTGTTAGGGATGGGGTTTAATTTAGGGTTAGGGTTAGGGTAATGGATATGTTTAGAGCTAAAGTTCAGACTAGGTTTAATGTTAGGATTAGGACTAGGGTTAGGGTTAGGCTTTAGGATAGAGCTAGGGTTATGTTTAGCGTAAAGGTTAGGCTTTGAGCTAGGGTTAGGTCTAAGGCAAGGCTTAGGTTAGGGCTAGGTTTAGGGCTAGGGTTAGGCTAAGTGTTATGCATAGAGCTAAGTTTAGGCCTAGGTTTAGGGCTAGGTTTTATGTTATGTTTAGGGCTAGGGTTAGGACTATAGGTAATGTAAGAGCTAGGGTTATGTTTAGGGCTAGTTTTAGGGTTAGGGTTATGGCTAGGTCTAGAGTTAGGTCTAGGTTGTTTGTTAGTGTCATGTTTAAAGCTAGGTTCAGTGTTAGAATTAGGGTCAGTTTTTGGGATAGGGTTAGGTTTAGAGCCAGAATTAGGAATAGGTTTAGGTCTAGGGGTAGGGTAAGTGTTCAGTTTAGGCTAAGGCTTATTGTTAGTGCTAGTGCTGGGTTTTTGTTTAGGTCTAGGGCTAGAGTTATAGCTATATTTAGGATTAACTTTGGATCGAGGTCTAGTGTTAGGCTTATGTATAGGTATAGGGTTACCAGTAGGGCTAGTGTTAGGGTTTGGTTTAGGGTTAGGGTCAGGTTTAGTCCTAGGGTTACTGTTAGGGTCAGATGAGGGTCAGGGATAGGTTTAGAGGTAGAATGAGGGCTAGGGTTAAGACTAATAATATAGTTAGAGTTGAAGTTAGGCTAAGTATTAGAATTAAGATTAGGGTTAGCATTTGGGTTAGAGTTTGGCTTATTGTAAGGAATAGGGTTAGAGTTAGGGGTGGGGCTAGTGTTAGGGTTAGGGTTAGGCCTAGTATTACAGTTAAAGCTAAGGTTAGGGCTCAGATTAGGTGTAGAATTTGTGTTAGGATTAGGGCTATGGTTAGGACAATGACTAATGTATGAACAAGGGTTATGATTAAGGCTAGTTTCAGGGTTAGGTTAATGCTAGATATAGTGTTAAGGTTAATTTTAGGTTAGGGTGGTGTTTAGAGCTAGGATTAGTGTTAGGGTCAGTGTCAGGGTAAGGGTTAGTTTTAGAGTTAGTTTTAGGGTTACTTTTAGGGTTAGGGTTTGATTTAGGTTAAGGGTTAAGATTAGGGCTATGGCTTGGTTTTGGTTTATGGCTAGGGCTAGGGATGGGGCACATTTTAGGATTAGCATTATGGTTAGGGGTAGTGTTAGGGTTTGGTTTAGGCTTATTTTAGAGTTAAATTTAGAGTTAGGTTTAGATTTAGATTTAGGCTTAGATCTAGGATTAGGATTAAGGCTAAGGATAGAACTAGGGCTAGGGCTATGGCAAGAGTTAGAGTTAGTCTTATGGCTAGGTTTAGGGTTAGGTTAGGATTAAATAAAGGCTAGGATTAGCACCAGTCTTTGTGTTAGGCCTAGGTTTAGGGTGAGGGTTAGGGTTAGGTTTAGGGTTATGGTTAGTTTTGGGGTATAGGATGAGGTTAAATGTAGGTTTAGGGGTAGGATGAGGAATAGAACTAGAGTTAGGGCTCGGGTTATGGTTCAGGCTAGGACTAAGACTAGGTTTAGTGCTAGGATTATGGCTAGAGCTAATTTCAGGTCTAGTGTTATGGTTAAAAATAGTTTTAAGTTTAGGTTTATGGCTATGTTTAGTGTAAGGGTTAGGTTTAGGGTTAGTTTCAGGTTTAGATCTAAGGGTATTCTTAGGGTCAGGGTCATGATTAGTGTTTTGGATAGGTTAAGGTTTAATGTTAGGGCTTGAATTAGCATTAGAGTTAAATTAGGGTAAAGATAGTGTTAGGGTTACGTTTCAGGTTAGGTTTAGGGTAATGGATAGGGTTAGGATTAGTGATACAGTTAGGTTTAGGCCCAGGTTTAGCATTAGGGATAGGGTTATTGTTAGGGTAACATATCGGGTTAGAGAGAGGGGTACAGCTAGGGTTATTGTTATGATTATTGATAGGGTTAGGGTTAGGGTTAAATCTAGGTTTACAGCTAGGGTTATAGTTATGATTAGTGATTAGGGCTAGGGTTAGGGCTAGGGTTAGTGTAAGGGTTATGCTTAAGGCTTGATTTAGGCCGAGGACTAGCTCTAGCTTTTGTGTTAGGTTTAGGGCTAGGTTTAGGGCTATGGGTAATGTAATAGCTAGGGTTATGTGGAGGGCTAACTGTTGGGTTAGGGTTATGGCTAGGTCTAGTGTTAGGTTTAGATAAGTGCTAGGGTTACTCTTAGTGTTCGGTTTAAGGTGAGGGCTGTGGGTTAGCTAGAGTTAGGGCTAGGGTTATGGTTAAAGCTAGGTTTGGGGCTCAGATTAGGGCTACTTTTGTGTTAGGGTTATGGCTAGAGTTAGAGCAATGGCTAATGTAAGAACTATGGTTTTTAGGGTTAGTTATAGGGTTATGTTTAGGGGTTAAACCTCTAGTGTTAGGATTAGGTTTAAGGTTAGGTTGAAATATAGAGCGAGTGTTAGTGTTAGGTTAATACGGTCAGGTTTAGATTTAGGGTTAGGGTTAGGACTCAAATTAAGGCTAGGATTACTGTAAGGGTTCAGTTTAAGGTTAGGGTGGTGTTTAGAGCTAGGGTGAGTGTTAGGATATGAGTCAGAGTTAGGGATAGTATTAAGGTTAAGATTAGAACTCGAATTAGGGCTAGGATAAGGTCTAGGTGTAGTGTTAAGGTGTTAATTTAAGGTTTAGTGTTAGGGCTCTTGCTCGGTTTTGTTTTACTGCAAGGGTTAGTGTTAGGGTTAGGGGTTAGGGTTTTTCTTAAGTTAAGGGATAGCCTTAGAGCTAGGGTTAATGCTAGAGTTAGGGATAGTGTTAGGGTTAGGGTTCAATATAAATTTTGAGCTCCGATTAGGGCTAGTTTTTGTATTAGGATTAGGGCTAGATTTTTCATTGGCTACTGTAAGAGCCAGGGTTACAATTAGGGTTAGTTTTAGGGCTAGAGTTAGGGGTAGGTCTAGTGTTAGGTTTAGGTTTAAGGTTAGGGTAATATTTAGAGCTAGGGTTATTGTTAGGATATAAGAAAGCATCAAGGTTAGTTTTAGGGTTAGGGTTAGCACTCAAATAAGGGCTAGGGTTACTCTTCGGTTTAAGGTGAGGGCTGTGTTTAGAGCTAGGGTGACTGTTAGGATATCAGTCAGGTCAGGATTTGCTTTAAGTTTAGGGTTATGACCTGAATTAGGGCTAGGATTACTTTTAGGGTTTGGTTTAAGTTTAAGGTGGCCTTTAGAGCTAGGGTCAGTTTTAGGATATGAGTCAAGGTCAGCGTAAGTTTTAAGATTAGGGTTAGGACTCGAATTAGGGCTAGGGTTACGTCTCGGTGTACTGTTAAGGTTTGATTTAAGTTAAGGTTTAGTGTTAAGGCTATTGCTCAGTTTTGTTTTAAGTCCTAGGTTTAGGGTTTGGGCTAGTTATAAGATTAGCATTAGGGTTAGGGCTAGTATTAGTGTTAGGCTTAGGCTTTGGGTTAGGGTTAGATTTGGATTTAGCATTAGATCTGGGATTAGGGCTAGGTCTAACTATATGGCAAAAGTCATGGCTAGGGTTATGGTTACAGTAACAGATAGGGTTAGAACTAGGGCTAGGACTAGGGTGAGAGTTAAGAGTTAATCTTAGGCCTAGGGTTTTGGTTAGTTTTATGGATAGGGCTAAATTAGGGCTAGGATTAGGGCTAGGGTTAATGTTCAGCTTAGGCCTAGTGATAGGGCTAGGGTTATAGTTAATTTTAGGGTATGGTATGTTGTTATAGTTAGAATTAGAGGTAGGGTGAGGGTTAGAATTTGGGTTAGGACTAGGGTTAGGGTTAGGGTTATGATTAAGACTAAGTTTAGGGCTAGGATGAGGCCTAGGGTTACTTGTAGGGTTAGGTCTAGAATTAGGGCTAGGGCTTATGTCAGGTCTAGTGTTACAGTTTGGGGTAGATTTAGGGTTAATTTGTGCCTAGGTCTGGTGTAAGTTTTAGGCTTAGGGTAAGGGTCAGGTTTAGAGCTAGGTGTGTTTTTAGGGTCACGATCAGGGTTAGGGTTTGTTTAAGGTTAAGGTTTAGGGATAGGGCTAAAATGAGCATTAGGGTTAGTGTTAGGGTTAGGGTTAGGGCAATTGATTGTGTTAGGTTTAGGTTTCAGGGAAGGTTTAGGGCAATGGAGAGCTTTAGGGTTAGCAAAAGGGTTAGGGTTATGCCTAGGGTTAGCATTAGAATTAGGGTTATCATAAGGATAATATATAGGGTTAGACCTATGGTTAGGGCTAGGGTTAGGTTAGGATTAGGGCTAGAGTTAGGTTAGGTTTTGAGTTAGTATTAGTAACCCTAGCTTAGGGTAGCGTTAGGGTTCATTTTTGGGTAAAGGTTAGGTTTTGTGCTAGGGTTAGGTCTAGGATGAGGGTTAGGTTTAGTGTTATGGTCAGGGTTAGGGCTAGGGTTTTCATTAGGGTTAGCATTAGGTTTATGGTAATAGATTGGGTTAGATGTAAGGTTAGCTTGAAAGCAAGGTTAGGTTTAGGTTTAAGTTTAGTTTTAGGGCTAGGTTTACTCTTAGATTTAAGGTAAAATTTAGGTTTTGAGTGAGGGTTAAGGCCATGACAAGTTTTAGGTTTAGGGTTAGGTCTAGAGATCGGCTTATGGTTTGGGTTAGGGTTTTGGTTATGGTTAGGGATAGGGTTATCATTAGTGTTAGGATTAGAGTTGGGCTAATGCCTAGGGTTAGAGCTAGTGTTAAGTTTAGGGTTAAGGTTAGGACTAGGGCTATGGTTAGGGTTATTTTTTGGAATAGTGCTAGGGTTGTGTTTGGGCTAAGGGTTAGTCTTTGAGCTAGGGTTAGGACTAAGGTGAGGGTTAGGGTTAGGGTTAGGACTGGGGTTAGGGTTAGGGTGAGCATTATGCTAAGGGTAGGTTTTGGCCTCGATTAGGGTTATTGTTATTTAAGTTTTGTGTTAGATTTAGGCCTAGAATTAGTGCTATGTGTAATGTAAGATCTACAGTTCTGATTAGAGCTAGTTTTAGAGTTATGCTTAAAGCTAAGTCTAGTGTTAGGTTTAGGTTTTGGGTTAGGGTCAGGTTTATAGCTAGGTTTAATGTTAGTGTCAGGGCCAGTGTTCAGGTTAAAGTTAGGGTTAAGGTGAAAGCCAGAATAGGACTAGGGTTAGGTCTAGTGGCAGGGTTAGTGTTTGGTTTAGGATAAGGGTTATGGTTAGGGCTAGGACTATGTTTTTGTTTAGGTCAGGGGCTAGTCAAATAGCATAAATTTAGGATTAGGTTTAGGTCTAGGGCTAGTGTTAGGGTTAGGTTTAGGTTTAAGTTTACTGGTTGGGCTAGTTTCAGGTTTCGGTTTCAGTTTAGGGTCAAATTTAGACCTATAATTAGTGTTATGGTCCAAATAAGGGTGAAGGTTAGGGTGAGGATTTAGGTTGGGTTAGATCTAGAATGGGGCTAGTGTTAGGACTAGTAATAGGGTTATTGTTTGGGATTGGCTAAGGATTAGGATTAGGAGTAGAGTTAGCATTATAAGTAGGGTTTGTTTTTGGGTAATGGATAGGATTAGAGCTAGGGTTAGGGCTAGGATTAGGGTTAGGTTTAAGGCTAGATTTAGAGTTAGGGTTAGGGTTAAATCTAGTGTTAGGGCTTGGATTAGGGCTATTTTTGTGCTAGAGTTAGTGATAGGTTTTGGCTAAGGCCAATGTAAGAACTAGGGTTACTATTAGGATTAGTTTTAGGATTAGGGTTATGGCTAGGTCTAGTGTTAGCATTAGTTTTAGGGTTAGGTTGATATTTAGAGCTAGGGTTTGTGTTTGGATATGGGTCAGAGTGAGGGTTAGTTTTAGGCCTAGACTCGAATTAGAGCTCGGGTTATGGCGAGTTATGGGATAGGGTTTGGTTTAGGTTAAGATTTAGGGTTAGAACAATGGCTAGGGTTAGGAGTAGGGTTAAGGTTAGGCTTCAAATAGGGCTAGGATTAGCGCTATGATTATTGTTAGGGTTAGGCGTGTGGTTAGGGCTAGGTTAGGGTTAGTTTTAGGGGAAGGGTTGGGGTTATATAGCTAGGTTCAGTGCTAGGGTGAGGGTTATATTTAGGGATAGGGATAGGTGAGGGTTTCGTTTTAAGTCTAGGTTTAGGGCTAGGGTGAGTGCTAGGATTTATGTTAGGGTTAGGGCTAGGATAAGGGCTAGGGCTAATATCAGGTCTAGGGTTTTGGTTAAGGATAGAGTTAGGGATAGGTTTATGGCTAGGTCTAGTGTAAGGGTTAGGTTTAGCATAGGGGTCAGGTATAGAGCTAGGTTATTATTACGGTCAGAGTATAGGTTAAGGATTGGTTTGGGTTAAGGTTTAAGGTTAGGGCTCAAATTAGCATTAGGGTTAGGTTTAGGGTTAGAGTAATTGATAAAGTTGTGTTTATAGTTTAGGTTTAGAGTAACATATACTTAGTGTTAGGGATAGGGTTCGGGTTAGGCCTCAGGTTAGTATTTGGTTTAGGCTTATATTTAGAGTAATGAATATGTTTAGTGCTAGGTAAGGGCTTAGGTTAAGTTTAGGATTAGGGCTAGGGTTTGGGTTATATCTTGGGTTAGTGTTAGGGTTAGGTTTAGGGTAAGTGTTAGGGTTTGAGCTAGGGTTAGGGCTAGGGAGATAGTTATGTTTAGAATCATGGCTACAGTTAGGGTTAGGTTTAGGGTTAGGACTAGGTTTAGTATTAGGTTTAAGGTTATGTTTAAGGTAATGGATAAATTTAGAGCTAGGATTTGGGCTATGGTTTCAGTTAGGATGAGGGATAGGGTTAGAGTTAGGGTTAGAGCTAGGGTTATATTTAGAGTAAGGGTTAGAGTTTGAGCTAGGGTTTGATCGAGGGCAAGCATTAGGTTTAGGGTTTGTGCTAGGGTTAGGGTTAAGGTTATGCTTTAGGTCTAGTTTTAGGGCTTATATTAGGGTTAGGTTTTGTGTGAGGTTTATGGCTAGTGTTAGGGCTATGGATAATGTAAGAGCTAGGGTTATGGTTATGGCTATTTTTTTGTGTTAGGGTTATACATATATCTAGTGTTAAGTTTAAGTTTTCGGTTAGGATAAGGTTTAGAGCTAGGGTTTGTGTTAGTGTAAGCATCATTGTTCAGGCTAGCATTGGGTTTTTGTTAGGTACAGAATTAGAACTAGGTTTAAGTCTAGGGCTAGAGTTAGTATTTGCTTTAGGTTACTGGTTATTTTAGGGCTAGGGCTAGGTTTTTGTTTAGGACTAGGGATAGAGTTATGGCTATATTTAGGATTAAGTTTAGGTCTAGTGCTAGTGTTATCGTTAGTTTTAGGTATAGGTTTATTGGCAGGGCTATTGTTAGGGTTCGATTTAGTGTTAAGGTCAGGCTTTGATGGTTAGGGTTAGTGTCAGGTCTAGGTTTAGGATTAGGGTTAAGTTTAGGGCTAGGGTTAGCATTAGGATTAGGGTCAGAATAAGGGAAGGGTTAGGCTTAGGCTTCAGGTTAGGGTTAGAGACAGAAATAGGGCTAGGGTTAGGACTAGTAATTGAGTTAGGGTTTGAGGTAAGCTAAGGGTTAGGGTTAGAACTAGGGTAGCATTAGGGTGAGAGTTTTGCTTAGGGTAAAAAATATGTTTAGGGTTTGAGTTAGTGTTAGTGTTAAGGTTAGGGTTAGTCTTAAAGCTACAGTTTAGGATCAGATTAACGCTAGGTTTTGGGTTTGGGTTAAGGCTCTGGCTAATGTAAGAACTGGCTTTACAGTTAGAGAGAGTTTTAGGGTTAGGATTAGGGCTAGGTCTAGTGTTTGGGTTAGGTTTAGTGTTAGGGTGAAATTTAGAGGTAGGGTTAGTTTTAGGGTGAGAGTCAGGGTAAGTATTAGTTGTAGGGATAGGGTTAGGACTAGGTGTAGCATTAGGATTTGGTTTAGGTTAAGGGTTAGGATTAGAGCTATGGCTCAGTTTTGTTGTGGGCTATGAGTAGGGTTAGGGCTAGTTTTCTAATTAGAACTAGGTTTAGGGCTAGTGTTAGGGTGAGGTTTAGGTTTATGTTTAGGGTAGATTTAGAGTTAGGGTTAGTTCTGGGTTTCGGAGTATGGCTAGGTTTAGGGCTAAGGTTAGGGCTAGTGTTAGGGTTAGGCAATAGATAAGGTTGGTACTAGAAATAGGTCTTGGTCTACAGTTAGGGTAAGTCTTAGGGCTAAGGTTAGAGTTAGGGTTACAGTTAGCAATAAATTAGGACTAGGATTAGAGCTATGGTTAGTGTTAGTATTAGGCCTAGAGTTAGGGATAGGTTTAGTGTTAGTGATAGTGTTAGGGTTAGGGATAGGGGAAAGGATGTGGTTATATGAGGGTTCAAACTAGGGCAAGTGTTGAAATTAGGGTTTGGGCTAGGTTTAGGTTTCAGGTTAGGGTTAAGTCTAGGTTTAGGGCTCGGATGAGGGCTCTGCTTTGTGTTAGGTTTAAGGCAAGAATTAGGTAGAGTGCTAATGTCAGGTCTAGGGATATGGTTAGGGATACTGTTAGTGTTAGTTTTATGGCTAGGTCTAGTTTAAGGGTTAAGTTTAGGGTAAGGATCAGGTTTAGAGCTAGGTGTGTTATTAGAGTCAGTGTCTTGTTCAGAGTTTGGGTTAATTTTGGTTTAGTTTTAGGGCTCAAATTAGCAATAGGGTTAGGTTTAGAGTAATTGATAGGGTTAGGTTTAGTGTTCAGGTTAGGTTTAGGTAAGAATAACGTTAGTGTTAGTGATAGCTTTAGGGTTAAGCCTAAATGGTAGGGTTAGATGTATGTTTAGGACTAGGGTTAGTGTTAGGTTTAGCGTAACTGTTAGGTTTTGAGCTAGGATTAGGACTACGGCAAGGGTTAGGTTTACAGTTGGGTCTAGGGTTAGGTTTACAGTTAGGGTTAGTGTAGGTTTAGAGTTAGGACAAGGGTTAAGTTTACAGTTAGCGTTAGAATAGTTTTATGGTTAGGGCTAGTGTTATCATGACATTTATAGTTAGGGTTTGGGTAATGAGTGGGGTTAGAACTATATTTAGAGCTATGATTGGTTTAGGCTTATGTTAAGGGTAATGGATAGATTAGGGCTAGGGTTATAGTTAGGATTAGGGCTAGGGTTAGGGTTAGGTCTAGGGTTAGTGTTAGGGTTAGGTTTAGGGTAAGTGTTAGGGTTTGAGCTCTGGTTAGGGCTAGCATGACGGTTAGGGTTAGTGTAAGGTCTAGGTTTAGGATTAGGGTTAAGTTTAGGGCTAGGGTTAGCATTAGGATTATGGTTATGTTTAGGGATAGGATTAGAGCTAGAGTTAGGGCTAGTATTATGGTTAGGATTAAGTCTAGGGTTAGGTTTAGGGTTAGGGCCAGTTTTAGGGTTAGGGTTAGGTTTAGGGTAATGATTAGGGTTAGGGTTAGTGTTATGGTTAAAACAAGGTGTCGGGCTCAGTTTAGGGCTAGGTTTTGGGTTAGGTTAGGGCTAGGATTAGGGCTAAGGCTAATGTAAGAACTAGAGTTATGATTAAGGCTACTTTTAGGGTTACTGTTAGGGCTAGTTCTAGTTTTAGAGTTAGGTATACTTTTAGGGTGATGTTAGAGCTAGGGTTAGAGTAAGGTTAGAGTCAGGCTCAAGGTTAGATTTAGGGTTAGATTAGGACTGGAATTGGGGCTGATGTTAGGGCTAGGTGTAGGGTTATGTTTTGGTTTAGGGTAAGTGTTAGGGTTAGGGCTATGGCTTGGTTTTGTTTTAGGGCTTGAACTAGATTAGGGCTAGTTTTAGGATTAGTGTTAGTGTTAGGGCTAGTGTTAGTGTGAGGTTTAGGCTTAGGGTTAATGTTGGACTTAGAGTTATGGTTAGTTCTAGGGTTAGGGCTAGGGCTAATGTTGGGGCTAAGGATAAGGCAAGTGTTACAGTTATGGTAAGGAATAGGATTAGATCTAGGAATAGGGCTAGGGTGAGAGTTAGAATTAGTCTTATTGATAGTGGTAGGGTTAGGGCTAAATTAGGGCTAGGATCAGGTCTAGGATTAGTGTAAGGGTTATGTCTAGATTTAGAGTTAGTGTTAGATTTGGGGGAAGGGATGGGGTTATAGCAAGGTTCACAACTAGGGTGAGGGATAAAATTAGGGATAGGGATACAGTTAGGGTTTGAGTTAGAAACTCGGTTTTGTTTTAGTCCTAGGGTTAGGGTTAGGGCTAGTTTTACAATTAGTATTAGGGTTAGGGCTAGTGTTAGTTTTAGGCTTAGACTTAGAGTTAGGGTTAAATTTATAGTTGGGTTTAGATCTAGGATTAGGCTAGAATTACTGATAGGGCAAGGGTTAGGGCCAGGTTTAGAGTTATGGTAAGGGATAGGGTTAGAACTAGGGATAGGGCTAGTGTGAGAGTTAGAGTTAGTGATAGTGCTAAAATTAGAGTTAGGGTTTTGCATAGGGGTAATAAGGGCTAAGATTAGGGCCAGGGTTTGTGTTCCACTTAGGCCTAATGATAAGGATAGGGTTAGGTTTAAGTTTAGGATAAAGAATGACGTTATAGCTAGGTTAGACGTAGGGTGAGGGTTAGAGTTATAGTTAGGGTTTGGGTTGGGGTTAGGGTTATGATTAAGGCCAGGTTTAGGGCTAGGATGAGGTATAGTGTTTGTTTTATATTCAGGGCTAGGATTAGTGCTAGGTCTAATATCAGGTCTAGGGTTATGGTTAAAGATAGTTTTAGGGTTAGGCTTATGGCTACGTCTACTGTAAGGGTTAGGTTTAGGGTAAGGGTCAGGTTTAGAGCTCGGGGAATTATTAGGATAAGGATTTGGCTTAGGTAAATGTTTAGGTTTACGGCTCAAATTAGCATTAGGGTTAAGGTTAGGGTATAGTTAGGGTTTGGTTTAAGGTTCAGGTTTGGTTTAGGGTAATTGATACGGTTGGCATTAGTGATAGGGTTAGTTTAGGCTTAGGGTTAGCATTAGGGTAAGGGTTATGGTTAGTGTAATTGATAGGGTTAGAGATTAGATTAGAACTAGAGTTATGGTTAGGAATATGCCTTGAGTTAGGGTTAGAGTTAGTTTTAAATTAGGGTTTGGGTTAGGTTTAGAGTTATGTTTAGCATAAAGGTTAGGTATTGAGCTAGGGTTAGGGCCAGGTTTAGGGTTAGGTTTAGGGATATGATTACAGTAGGTTTAAGATTAGAGTTAGAATTAGGGCTAGGGTTATCATTAACATTAGGGTTAGGGTTAAGTTAACGGATAGGGTTAGTTTAAGTTTAGATTTGGTTTAAAGTTAGAATTAGTGATAGTTTTAAGATTAGAGCTATGGTTATGTTTAGGTTTATGGTTAGGTTTATGGTTTGATCTAGAGTTAGGGCTATGCTGAATGTTAATTTTAGGGTTATGTCTCTGGTTAGTTTTCCAGTTAGGGTTAGGGTTAACATAATTGTTCTGGCCAGGGTTGTCAATAAATTTAGGTTTAGGGTTAGGGTAATGGGTAGGTTTAGAGCTAGGTTTAGGGCTAGGTTAAGTTTAGGATTTGGGCTAGGTTTAGGGTGAGAGTTAGGGATAGGTCTAGGTTTATGTTTAGGGTAAGGGTTAGGCTTTGACTATCTTAGGACTAAGGCGAGGGCTACAGTTAAGTATAGGGCTAGTTTTAGGGTTAGGGTTATGCTTAAGGCTAGGTTTAGGCCTAAAATTAGCTCTATGTTTAGTGTTAGTTTTTGGCCTAGGTTTAGGGCTATGGGTAATGTAAGATCTAGGGTTATGATTAGGGCTAGTTTTAGGGTTAGGATTATGGCTGTGTCTAGAATTAGGTTTAGGTTTTGATTAGTTTCAGGTTGAGAGGTAGGTTTAGTGTTAAAGGCAGGGTCAGTGTTTGGGTTAGAGTTAAAGTTAGGGTTACAGCCAGAATTAGGACTAGGTTTAAGTCTATGGTTTGATTTAGTGTTTGGGTGAGGTAAAGGTTTTTATTAGGGCTAGGGCTAGGATTTTGTTTAGGTCTAGAGCTAGAGTTCAGGCTAGATTTAGGATTAGGTTTAGTTCTAGAGCTAGTGGTAGGGTTAGGTTTAGGCATACGTTTACAAGTAGGGCTAGTGATAGAATTTGGTTTAGGGTTAGGGTCAGGTTTAGCCCTAGGGTATATGTTATGATCAGAATAAGGGTCAGGGTTAGGGTTAGAGTTTGGGATAGCATTAGAGCTAGAATGAGATCTAGGGTTAGGAATATTAATAGGGTTAGGATTTGGTTAGCCTAAGGATTAAAGATAGGTCTAGGTTTACCATTAGGTATAAGGTTTTGATCAGGGTAAGGCATAGGGTTAGGGCTAGGGTTAGGTTTATGGTTAGGGTTAAAGCTAGGTTTAGGTCTAAGATTAGGACTAGTTTATGTGTGGGGTTTAAGGCTAGGCTTAGGGCTATGGCTAATATAAGAACTAGGGTTACAATTAGGGTTAGAGGTAGGGATAGGTCAAGTGTTAGGGTTAGGTTTAAGATTCGGGTGATATTTATAGCTAGGGTTAATGTTAGGATATCACTCAGGTCAGGGTTAGTTTTAGGGTTAGGTTAGGACTCGAATTAGGGCTAGTGTTACTGTTAGGGTTCAGTTTAAGTTTAGGGTGGTGTTTAGAGCTAGGATGAGTGTTAGGATATAATTCAGTTTCAGGGTTATTTTTAAGGTTATAATTAGGACTTGAATTAGGGCTAGGGTTAGATCTAGGTGTAGTGCTAGGGTTAGTTTTAAGTTAAGGTTAATGTTAGGCCTGTTGCTTGGTTTTGTTTCAGTGCGAAGGTTAGGGTTAGGGCTAGTTTTATGATTAGCTTTAGGGTTAGGGCTAGGGTTATGGTTAGGTTTAGGATTAAGGCTAGATTCAAGGATTAGGGCTTGGTTTTGTGTTAGGTTTAGGGCAAGAATTAGGGATGGGACTAATGTCAGGTCTAGGTTTATATTAAGTGGTATTTTAGGGTTAGGTTTAGGGCTAGGTCAAACTAAAGTGTTAAGTTTAGGGAAAGGGTCAGATTAAGAGCTAGTGTTTTATTAAGGTCAGAGTCAGGCTTCGGGTTTGGGTTAGGTTAAGGTTTAGGTTTAAGGCTCAAATTAGCATTAAGCTTAGAATTACAGTTAAGGTAATGGATATTGTTAGATTTAGGGTTTAGGTTAGGTTTAAGATAGTGGTAGGTTTCGAGTTTGGCTTAGGTTTAGCATTAAGGTTATGGTTATTGTTAGGGTAATTTATAGGGTTAGAACTACGGTTAGTGCTAAGGTTATGGTTAAAATTAGGGCTAGATTTGGGGTTAGTGTCAAGGTTAGGGCGAGGGTTACAGTTAGGATTAGGTTTAGGGTATGGTTTAGGGTTTGAGCTAGGGTTTTTGCTATGGCTAAGGTTTATTTACAGTTTGGTCTAGGTTTATGGTCATGGTTAGTGTTACAGTTAGAGCGAGTGCTATCATGAGGGTTAGGGTAATAAGTTTAGATTTCAGGTTAAAGATAAGGTTAGGTTTAGGTTAGCCTTAGGTTTAGGTTTAGAATTTGGGTTAGGATTTGAGCTAACTTATATTTAGGGTTAGGTTTAGGTTCATTGTTAGTTCTTAGGTTTAGGTTTAA
The DNA here is from genome assembly GCF_021218885.2 of Marmota monax. Classification (NCBI taxonomy): domain Eukaryota; kingdom Metazoa; phylum Chordata; class Mammalia; order Rodentia; family Sciuridae; genus Marmota; species Marmota monax. Next base: position 857,714 of record NW_026695131.1, on the reverse strand, counting down.
GGTTAGCGTAGGTTTAGCTTTATGTCTAGTGTTATCATTAGGGTTAAGTTTATGGTTAGGGTAATGGGTAGGGTTAGAGATAGGGTTTGGGATAAGGTTAAGGTTAGGATTAGTGTTAGGGTTAAGGCTATGGTTAGGCCTTGGGTTAGTGTTAGGGTTACATTAAGTGTAATGATTAGGGATTGAGCTAGGTTTAGGGCTAAATTGAGGGTTAGGTTTACAGTCAGTGCAACGTAGAGTTAAGGTTAGGTTTAGGGCTGAGGTTAGCATTAGCTTTAGGGTTATGGTTAGTGTAATGGATAGAGTTATTAGTGCTAGGGTTTGGGCTATGTTTACAGTTAGGATTAGGGCTAGAGTTAATGAGGTTTAGGATTTTGACTAGGGTTATGTTTATGGTAAGGTTTAGGGTTTGAGCTAGAGTTAGGGCTAGAACAACGGTTAGGGTTAAGTTTAGGGTTAGGGCTAGGTTTAGGGTTAGGGTTATGCTTAGGGTTAAGTTTAGGGCTGTAATTATGGATAGGTTTTGTGAGGTTTAGGGCTCGTGTTAGGTATATGGGTAATGTAAGAGCTAGAGTTATGGTTATGGCTAGATTTAGAATTCGTCTAGTGTTAGGGTTAGTTTTTGGGTTAGGATAAGCTTTATAGCTAGGGTTTTTGTTAGGGTAAGTGTCAGGGTTCAGGTTAGGATTAGGATTAGTGTTAGGTCAAGAATGAGGACTAAGGTTAGGTCAAGGGTTAGAGTGAGTGTTTGGTTTGGTTAAGTGATATTGTTAGGACTAAGGCTAGGGTTATGGCTATATTTAGGATTAGGTTTAGGTCTATTGCTAGGGTTAGTGTTAGATTTAGGGATAGGGTTACTGGTACGACTAGTGATAGGTTTTGGATAAAATTTAGGGTCAGGTTCAAACCTAGGTTTAGTGTTAGGTTCAGAATAAGGGTCAAGGTTAGGTTTAGGTTTTGGGTTAAGTTTAGAGCTAGAATGAGGGCTAAGGTTTGTACTAGGAATGGAGTTAAGGTTTGGCGTAGGCATAGAATTAGGGTTAGGACAAGGGTAGCAATATGGTAAGGGTTTGACTAAGTGTAAGAAACAGGGTTAGAGGTAGGATTAGGACTAGGGATAAGGCTAGGGTTAGGGCCAGCGTTTGGGGTAGGGTTAAAGTTAGGGTTAAGCTTGAATTAGGGCTAGGTTTTGTGTTAGGTTTAGGGCTATGGCTAATTTAACAACTGGCATTATGATTAGGGCTAGTTTTAGGGTTAGGTTTAGGGTGAGGTCTAGTGTTAGATTTAGGTTTAGGGATAGGGTGATGTGTAGAGCTAGGGTTAGTGTTAAGGTTGTAGTCAGTGTTAGTATTAGTCTATAGTTATGGTTAGGACTCAAATTAGGTCTAGGGTTAGGACTAGGTATAGGGTTAGGGTTTTGTTTTAGGTTTAGGTTTAGAGTCAGTGCTATGGCTCGGTTTTGCTTGAGGGCTAGGTCTATGGTTAGGGCTAATTTTCAAATTAGCATTAGGGTTAGAGCTAGTGTTAGTGTATGGTTTAAGCTTAGGTTTAGGATTATATTTAGAGTTAGGGTTAGATCTAGGTTTAGGGCTACAGTGAAGGTAGGGCTATGGCTATGTCTAGGGTTTAAATTATCATAAGGGATAGGGTAAGAACTAGGGATAGCGTTAGGGCGAGAGTTAGAGTAAGTGTTAGTGTTAGGTTTAGATATAGGGTTAGAATTATGGCTTAATTAGGGCTAGGATTAGAGCTAGGGTTAGTATTAAGGCTGAGCCTAGGTATATGGATAGGGTTATGGTTATGCTTATGGTTAGGTGTGATGTTATAGCTAGCTTTAGAACTAGGGTGAGGGTTAAAATTAGGTTTAGGTCTATGGTTAGTTAGGGTTAGGGTTAGGATTAAGGCTAAGATTAGGGCTAGGATTTGGGCTAGAATTTGTTCTATTTTTAGGGCTTCTTAGGGCTAGGGCTAATGTCAGGTCTAGGGTTATGATTAGAGATAGTTTTAGGGTTAAGCTTATTAGTGTTAGGATTAGGTTTATGGATATGTTTAGGTTTAGGGTTCAGGTTAGGTTTATATTAATGTAAAGGTTTAGGGTTAGGAATAGGTTTAGTGTTATCCTAGGTTTAGCATTACGGTTAGGATTAGGATTAGGGTAATGGATAGAGTTACAGCTGGGGTTATGGCTAGGTTTATGGTTATGATTAAGGCTAGAGTTAGGGTTAGGTTTTGGGTAATGGCAAGGGTTAGGATTAGGGTTAGATTTAGGGTGAATGTTAGGGCTATTTGGTTTTTGGTTAGGGTTAAAGTTAGTGTTAAGGCTCTGATTAGGGATAGGTTTTGGGTAAAGTTAGGGCTAGATTTAGGGCTTCAGCTAATGTAAGAAATAAGGATACGATTAGAACTCATTTTAGGGTTAGTGTTAGGGCTAGGTCTATGGTTAGGTTTAGGTTTTGAGTGATGTTTAGAGCTAGGGTTAGTGTTAGGGTCAGAGTCAGGGTCAGGGTTTGTTTTAGGGTTAGGGATAGGACTCGAATTAGAGCTAGGTTTAGGGCTAGGTGTAGGCTTAGGGTTTGGTTTATGTTCATGGTTAGGGTTAGGGATATGGCTTGGTTGTTTTGTAGGGCTAGGGCTAGGTTAAGGCTAGTTTTAGGATTAGCATTAGTATTTCAGCTTGTGTTAGTGAGAGGTTTAGCTTAGGGTTAGGGTTTGATTTAGAGTTAGGCTTACATATAGGATTAGGGCTAGAGCTGGGGTTAGGGCTAATGTAAAGGCAAATGATAGGAATATGGTAAAGGATAGGGTTAGTACTAGAAATAGGGCTAGGAAGAGAGTTAGAGTTAGTCTTAGGGCTAGGGTGAGGTTGGGTTTAGGAATAAATTAGGGCTAGCATTACATCTAGCATTTGTTTTAGGGTTAGGCCTAGTTTTAGACTTAGGTTTAGGTTTGGGGATAGGTTTAGGTTTAGAAGAAGGGATGGGATTAGAGCTAGTTTTAGAGCTAGGTCGAAGGTTAGAATTTCAGTTAGGGCTAGGGTTATCATTTTGTTTAATAATAAGGATAGGTTTGGGGCTAGAATGTGGGCTAGGATTTGTTTTAGTGTTATGGCAAGAATTAGGGCTAGGGCTAGTGTCAGGTCTAGGCTTACATTAGGGATAGATTGAGGGTTTCATTTATGGCTAGGTCTAGTGTAAGGGTTAGGTTTAGGGTAAGGGTCATGTTTAGAGCTATGGGTATTATTACAGTTAGAATTAGGTTGTAGGTTTGGTTTAGGTTAGGGTTTAGGTTTAGAGCTTGAATTAGCATTAGGGTTTGGTTAGGGTAATGATAGGTGTAGGTTTAGGGTTCATGTTAGGTGTAGGGAAATTGATAGGGTTAGAGTTAGCAAAAGGGTTAGTGTTAGGCCTAGGGTTATTTTTGTGTTAGAATTAAAGCTACATTTGGGGTTTGGATGAGGGCTAGGTTTTGTGTTAGGGTTAGGGTAAGTTTTAGAGATAGTGATAATGTCAGGTTTAGGGTTAGAGCTAGGGATAGTGATAAAGTTAGGTTCATGGCTAGGTCTAATATTAGGTTTAGGGTAAGGGCCAGATTAAGGGTAAGGTGTATTTTTGGGGTCAGGGTCAGGATTCAGTTTTGTGTTAGGTTAATTATTAGGATTACGGCTCAAATTAGCATTAGGGTTAAAATTAGGGTTAGGTTAATGGATAGGTTTAGGTTTAGGATTTAGGTTAAGATTAGGGTAATTGATAGGGTTAGGGTTAGGCCTAGGATTAGCAGTTGGGTTAGGGTTATATTTAGGGTAATGAATAGCATTAGAGCTAGGGTTAGGCCTAGGGTTTTGGATAGAATTAGGGTTAGAGTTAGGGTTAGGGTTAGGGCTAGGGCTAGGGTTAGGGTTTGGGTTAGTTTTTGGGTACAGGATATATTTTGAGGTAGGGTTAGAGCTAGGGTGAGGGTTAGGTTTAGGATTATGTCTAGGGTTAGATTTATGGTTAAGGTTAGGGTTAGTATTAGGGTTACGGCTAAGATTATCATTAGAGTTAGGGTAATAGATTGAGTTAGATTTCAGGTTAGGGTTAGGGGTAGTTTAAGGTTTAGGGTTAGTGTTAGGGTTTGGGCTAGGGTTAGTGTCAGAGTAAGGGTTAGGGTTTTACCTAGGGTTAAGTACAATGAGGGTTAGGTTTAGGGTTATGTCTAGTATTAAGTTTACAATTAGAATTAGAGCTAGGTTTATCATTAGGGTTAAGGTTCCGTTTAGGGTACTGGATAATTTTAGAATAGTATTAGGGCTAGTGTTAATATTATGATTAGGGGTAGGATTAGTTTTAGGTTTAGGGATAGGGCTAGGTTTATGTTTAGGGTTCGGTATTGGGTTTTATCTAGGGTTAGGTCTAAGGCGAGTGTTATGATTAGCATGAGGGTTAGGCTTAGCATAAGGGATAAGGTTAGGTTAGGGTTAGGGTTACACTTTGGGCTAGATTGAGGCCTAGGATTATGGCTAGGTTTTGTGTTACGTTTAGAGCTAGTTTTAGTGCTATGGTAAAGTGAGGGTTATGTTTACGGTTATGGCTAGGTCTAATGTTAGGTTTAGGTTTCAGTTACGGTCAGTTTTACAGCTAGGGTTAGTGTTAGTGTCAGGGTCTGTATTTGGATTAGGGTTAGGGTTAGAGCTAGAGCCAGAATTAGGATTGGTTAGGTCTAGAGGGAAGGTTAGTGTTTGGCTTAGGTTAAGGGTTATCATTAGAGCTAGGATTAGGTTTTTGTTTAGGTCTTAGCTAAAGATATGTCTAGATTTAGGATTAGGTTTAATCTAGGGCTAGTATTAGGGTTAGGTTTAGATATAGGGTTATGGGTCGGGCAAGTGTTAGGGTTTGGTTTAGGTTCAGGGTCAGAATAAGGGTCAGGGTTAGGGTTAGGATTTGGGTTATGGTTATAACAAGAAAGAGGGCTAGGGTTAGGACTAGTAATAGGGTTAGGGTTTGGGTTAGACTAAGGATTAGTTTTAGGACTAGGGTTAGCATTAGGGTAGGGATTTGGCTAGGGTAAAAATAAAGTTAGAGCTAAATTAGAGCTAGGGTTCAGATTAGGGTTAGGGCTAGTGTTAGGTTTAGGTTTAGGGTGAAAGCTAGGGTTAGGTTTCAGATTTGGGCTAGGTTTTGGTTAGCATTAGTTTTAAGATTATGGGTAGTGTGTGATGTAGGTTTATGATTAGAACTAGTTTTAGAATTAGGGTTAGGACTAGGTTGAGTGTTAGGGTAAGTTTTAGGTTTAGGGTGATGTTTAGAGGTAGGGTTAGTGTTAATGTCCGAGACAGGTTCAGAAGTAGTTTTAGGGTTAAGATTAGGACTCGAATTAGTTCTAGACTTAGGGCTAGAGGTAAGGTTAGGGTTTGGTTTAGGTAAAAGTTTAGGGTTAGTGTTATGGTTCAGTTTTGTTTTAGGGCTAATCCTATGTTTGGGGCTTGTTTTAGGATTAGTGTTGGGGTTAGGGCTAGTGCTAGGGTTAGGGTTAGCTGTAGAATTAGTGTTAGATTTAGTGGTAGGTTTAGATCTAGGGTTAGGGCAAGGTTTAAGGTTAGGGCTAGTGTTATTCTAGACTTTGGCTAGGAATAAGGTTATGGTAAGTGATTGGGTTAGAATTAGGGCTAGGGCTAGGGTGGAGTAGTCTTGAAGCTAAGGTTAGGATTAGGTTTAGAATTAGTGTTAGGGTTAGTGATAGGTTTAGTCCTAGGGTTAAGGTTAGGGCCAGAGTTAGTGTTAGTGTTAGGGTTTGGGTTAGGTTTAGGGTAAGCAATGGGGTTATGACTAGGTTTAGGGCTAGGGAATGAGTTAGAATTAGGGTTAGGGTAAGGATTAAGGCTAGGTTTTGGGCTAGAATGAGAGCTAGTGTTCGTGTTAGGGCTAAGGCTAGGATTAGGGCTAGGGCTAATGTCAGGTCTAGGGTTACAGTTAGGAATATGTTTTGTGTTATGTTTATGGTTAGGTCTAGTGTAAGGGTTAGATTTAGAGTAAGGGCCAAGGTTAGAGCTATGTGTATTATTAGGGTCAGTGTACAGCTTAAGGTTTGTTTAGGTTAAGGTTTAGGTTTAGGGCTCAAATTAGCATTAGTGTTAGAGTTAGGGTTAGTGTAATGAATAGGCTTAGGATTAGGGTTCAGGTTAGTTTTTGGGCAATGTATAGGTTTAGGGATTGTGATAGGCTTAGGGTTAAGCCTAGGATTAGTATTAGGGTTAGGATTATGCTTAGGGTAATGGATAAAATTAAAAATAGGGTTAGGGCTAGGGTTATGGTTAGGATTAGGGCTAGGGTTAGGGTAGTGGATATAATTAGAGCTATGGTTAGGGCTATGGTTAAGGTTAGGATTAGGGCTAGTGTTAGGTTAGGGTTTGGGATAGGACCTGGGTTATGTTAAGGGTAAATTTTAGTCTTTGAGCTAGGGTTAGGTTTAAAGCAAGGCTTAGGGTTAGGGTTAGGGCTAGGGTTAGATTTAGGGTTATGCTGAGGGCTATGTTCAGGCCTAGAATTAAGGCTAGAGTTTGTGTTAGCTTAGGCCTAGGGTTAGGGCCATGGGTAATTTAAGAGCTAGGGTTATTATAAGGGATAGTTTTAGGGTTAGGGTTATGGCTAGGTGTAGTGTTAGGTGTAGGTTTTGGGTTAGTGTCAGGTTTAAAGCTAGGTTCAGTGTTAGAATCAGGGCCAGTTTGGAGGATAGGGTTAGGGTTAGGGTTAGAGCCAGAATTAGCACTAGGTTGAGGTCTAGGAGTAGGATAAGTATTCAGTTTATGTTAAGAGTTATTGTAAGGCTAGTGTTAGGGTTTTTTTTAGGTCTAAGGCTAGAGTTATAGCTATATTTAGGATTAGCTTTGGGTCTAGGTGTAGTGTTAGGCTTAGGTATAGGTATAGGGTTACCAGTAGGGCTAGTGTTAGGATTTGGTTTAGGTTTAGGGTTAGGTTTAGACCTAGGGTTACTGTTAGGGTCAGATGAGGGTCAGGGTTATGTGTAGAGGTAGAATGAGGGCTCGGGTTAAGACTAGATATATAGTTAGAGTTTAAGTTAGGCTAAGAATTAGGATTATAACTAGGGTTAGCCTTGGGTTTGGCTTTGGCTTTGTGTAAGTAATAGGGTTAGAGTTAGGGTTAGGGCTAGTGTTAGGGTTAGAGTTAGGGCTAATATTAGGGTTAAACTTAGAGTTAGGGCTCGGATTAGGGGTAGAATTTGTGTTAGGGATATAGCTATGGTTAGGACAATGACTAATGTATTAACTAGGGTTTTGATTAAGGCTAGTTTTAGGGTTAGATTAAGGCTAGATGTAATGCTAATAATATTATTAATGTTATAAATGTTAGGGTGATTTTTAGAGCTAGGATTAGTGTTAGGGTCAGTGTCAGGGACCGGGTGAGTTTTAGACTTAGTTTGGGGGCTAGTTGAGGGTTAGCGTATGATTTAGGTTAAGGGTTAGGATTAGGTCTATGGCTTGGTTTTGGTTTATGGCTAGGGTTATGGATAGGGCCAGTTTTAGGATTAGCATTATGGTTATGGGTAGTGTTAGGGTTTGGTTTAGGCTTATTTTTACAGTTAAATTTAGAGTTGGGTTTAGATTTAGGCTTAGATCTAGTGTTATGATTAAGACTAAAGATAGAACTAGGGCTAGGGCTAGGGCAAGAGTTAGAGTTAGTCTTCTGGCTAGGTTTAGGGTTAGGATATGATTAAATAAAGGCTAGGATTAGCACTAGGCTTTGGGTTAGAGATAGGTTTAGGGCAAGGGTTAGAGTTAGGTTCTGTATTAGGGTTAGGGCTAGGGTTATGGCAATGGTTAATGTAAGAACTAGGGTTACCATTAGGGTTAGTTTTAGTGTTAGGGTATGGGTTAGGTTTAGTGTTAGAGTTAGGTTTAAGGTTAGGGTGATATTTATAGCTACGTTTTATGTTAGGATAGGAGTCAGGGTCAGGTGGAGTGTTAGGGTTAGAGTTAGGACTCGAATTAGGGCTAGGGTTACTTTTAGGGTTCAGTTTAAGGTGAGGGCAGTGTTTAGAGCTAGGGAGAGTGTTAAGATATGAGCCAAGGTCAGCGTTGGTTTTAAGGTTAGGGTTAGGACTCGAATTAGGGCTAGGGTTAGGTCTAGTTGTACTGTTAGGGTTTGGTTTAAGCTATGGTTTAGGGTTAGGGCTAATGCTCGGTTTTGTTTTAGTCCTAGGGTTAGGATTAGGGCTAGTGTATATGTTAGGTTTAGGCTTAGTGTTTGGGTTAGGGTTAAATTTGGATATAGGGTTAGATCTAGGGCTAGGGATACAACAAAGGATAGGGGAAGCATTATGGCTAGGTTTAGGGTTATGGTAAGAGATAGGGTTAGAACTAGGGATAGGGCTAGGGTGAGAGTTATTCTTAGGGCTAGGGTTAGGGTTAGGGTGGGAGATAGGGCTCAATTAGGGCTAGGATTAGGGAAAGGTTTAGTGTTTAGTTTAAGCATAGACTTAGGGTTAGGGTTGGGGTTAGAGTTTAGTATTCGAGTTTAGAGTTTAGGTTAGAGTTAGGGCAAAGTTTGGGGTAAGGGATGGCTTTTTAGCTATGTTTAGAGGTAGGTGAGGGTTATAATTAGGTTTAGGACTATGATTAGGGTTAGGGATATGATAAAGGCTAGGTTTAGGGCTAGGATGAGGGCTAGGGTACTTTTTATTATGGTTAGGGCTAGGATTAGTGCTAGGGCTAATTTCAGGTCCAGAATTATGGTTAAAGATAATTTTAGGGTTAGTATTATGGGTACGACTAGTGTAAGGGTTAGGTTTAGGGTTAGTGTCAGGTTTAGAGCTAGGGGTATTATTAGGGTCAAGTTCTGGGTTAGGGTTTGGAATAGGTTAAGGTTTACATTTAGGGCTCGAATTAGCATTAGGGTTATGGTTATGGTTATGGTAATGGATAGAGTTAGAAATCAGTTCAGGGCTAGGGTCATGGTTATGATTAGGGCTAGGTTTTGGGTTAAGTTAGTGCTAGGGTTAGGGTTATGGCTAATGTAAGTACTAGGGTTATGATTATGGCTAATTTTAGTGTTTTAGGGCTAGGTTTAGTGTTGGGTTTATGGTTAGGATTAGTGCGATGTTTAGACCTCGGGTTAGTGTTATGGTCAGAGTAAGGGTCAGGGTTAGTTTTAGGGTTTGGCTTAAAACTCGAATTAAGGCAAGGGTTAGGGCTAGGTGTAGGGTTAGGGTTTGGTCTAGGTTAAGGGTTAGGGTTAGAGCTATGGCTTGGTTTAGTTTTAGGGCTATGGTTAGGGTTAGGGCAAATTTTAGGATTAGTGTTAGGGTTAGGGCTAGTCTTAGAATTAGGCTTAGCTTCAGTTTAGGGTTAAATTAAGAGTTAGCTTTTTATCTAAGGTTAGTGCTAGGGCTAAGGATAGGGCAAGGGTTAGGACTAGGATTTGGCATAGGGTTAGTTTTATGGGAAGTGAGAGGATTAGAATGAGTGATAGGGCCATTGTGAGAGTTAGAGTTATTCTTAGGGCTAGGGTTAGGGTTAGGGTTAGGGATAGTGCTAAATTATGGCTAGGGTTAGAGTTAGGGCTAGGGTTAGAGCTAGTTTTAGAATTAGCATCAGGGTTTGGGCTAGTTTTAGGCTTAGGCATCGAGTTAGGTTTAGATTTAAAGTTAGTTTTCAATCTAGTGTTGAAGCTAAGGCTAAGGATAGGGCAATTGTGACAGCAAGGGTTAGGGTTAGAGTTAGGGTTATATTTAGGGTAAGGGATGTGGTTTTGGATAGGTTTAGGGCTAGGGCAAGGGTTAGTATTAGGGTTAAAGCTAGAGTTAGGGTTAGGGTTATGATTAAGGCTAAGTTTATGGCTAGGATAAGGTTTAGGGTTGGTGTTAGCATTAGGGATAGTATTAGGGCTAGGGCTAATGTCAGTTCTAGGGTTATAGTTAGGGCTAGATTTAGTGTTAGGTTTATGGCTTGGTCCAGTGTAAGGATTAGGTTTAGGGTAAGATTCCGGTTTATATCAAGTGTTATATTTAGGATCGGGGTCAGGTTTAGGGTTTGGGTTATATTAGGGTTTTGGTTTAAGGTAATGACAGGTTCAGTTTTAGGGTTTAGGTTTGGTTTAGTGTAATGGATAGGGTTAGGGTTAGGCCTAGGCTTAGCTTAAGGTTAGGGTTACTAATAGGGTAATGGATAGGTTTAGACCAAAGTTTAGGGCTAGGGTTATGTATAGGATTAGGGCTAGTTTTGTGTTAGGCTTAGGTTTAAGTTTAGGGTTAAAGCTAGGTTTAGGACTCGGATTAAGGCTAGGTTTTGGGTTAGGTTAGTGATAGGGTTAAGGCTAAGGCTAATGTATGAAGTAGGGTTATGATTAGAGCTAGTTATAGGGTTAGGGTTAGGGCTAGGTCTACTGTTATGTTGAGGTTTATGGTGATGATGATATTTAGAGCCAGTTTTATTGTTAGGGTCAGAATCAGGGTCTGGGTTAATTTTCAGGTTAGGGTTAGGACTAGAATTAGGATATGGTTAGGGCTAGGTGTAGGGTTAGAGTTTGGTTTAGGTTAAGGGTTAGGGTTATGGCTAAAACTCGGTTTGTTTTAGGGCTAGAGCTGGGTTAAAGCTAGTTTTAGGATTAGCTTTAGCATCAGGGCTAGTGTTAGGTTTAGGTTTAGGCGTAGGGTTTGGGTTAGATTTAGAGTTAGGGTTACATCTAGGATTATGACCAGGGCTATGAATAGGGCTAGGGTTAGACCAAGGGTTAGGGCTAGGATTAGGGTTCTAGTAAGGGATAGATTTAGAACTAGGGTTAGGTTTAGGGTGAGAGTTAGAGTTAGTCTTTGGCCTAGAGTTAGGGTTAGGGTTAGGGATAGGGCTAAATTAGGGCTAAGATTAGGGCTAGGGTTAGTGTTAGGGTTAGGCCTAGGGTGTGGGTTAGGGATAAAATTAAGGCTATGTTCAGGGCTAGATAAGGGCTAGGGTTTGTGTTAGGGTTAGGGCTAGGATTAAGGCTAGGCTTAATATCAGGTCTAGGGTTAAGTTTAAGAATAGTATTAGGGTTAGGTTTATGGCTAGGCCTAGTGTAAGTTTTAGGTTAGGTAAGAGTCAGGTTTATAGCTAGGGGAATTATTAGGGTCATGGTCAGTTTTAGGGTTTGGTTTAGTTTTAAGGTTAGGTTAGGGCTTGAATTAGCATTAGGGTTAGGGTTACCATAATAATTGGGTTAGGTTTAGGGTTCAGGGTAGCTTTAGGGTAATGATAGGTTTGGAGAATACGATAGATTTAGGGTTAAGCCTAGGGTTAGCATTATGGGCAGGGTTATTTTTAGGGTAATGGATACAGTTAGAGTTAAGTTTAGGGCTAGGATTATGGTTAGGATTAGGTCTTGTGTTAGGGTTAAGGTGAGGGTTAGAACTAGCATTAGGTTTAGGGTTATGTTTAGTGTAAGGGTTAGGTTCTGGGGTATGATTACAGCTAGTCTGAGAGTTAAGTTCAGAGTTAGGTCTAGGGATAGGATTATGGTAAATTTTGGGTTAGGGTTAGGGTTAGGGTTAGACCTAGGTTTAATGTTAGGGTCAGAATAAGGGTCAGGGTTAGTGTTAGCCTTTGGGATAGTGTTAGATCTAAAATGAAGGCTAGGGTTAGGACTATTAATAGGGTTATGGTTTTGGTTAGTCTGAGGACTATGGATAGGTCTAGGGTTACTCTTAGGTTTAGGGTTTTGCTTAGAGTAAGGGATTGATTTAGTTCTAGGGTTAGGGCTATGATTAGGGTTAGAGTTAGAGTTAAATCTAGGTTTAGGGCTCAGTTTAGGGCTAGTTTTGTGTTAGGTTTAGGGCTACGATTATGGCAATGGCTAATGTAAGAACTAGGGTTACCATTAGAGTTAGTTTTAGGGTTAGCGGTAGGGGTAGTTTGAGTTCTAGGGTTAGGTTTAAGGTTAGGTTGATATTTATAGCTAAGGTTCTTGTTAGGATAGGAGTCAGGGTCAGAGTTAGTTTTAGGGTTAGCGTTAAGAGTCGAATTAGGGCTATTTTTAATGTTAGTGTTCGGTTTGAGTTTATGGCAGTGTTTAGAACTAGAATGAATATTAGTTTTAAAGTGAGGCTTAGGACTCGAATTAGGGCTAGGTTTAGGTCTAGGTGAAGTGTTAGTGTTTGGTTTAAGTTAAGGTTTAGGGTTAGGGCTATTGCTTGGTTTTGGTTTACTGCTAGGATTATGGTTAGGCCTAGTGTTATGATTATTGTTAGGGTTAGGGCTAGTGTTAGTGTTAGGCTTAGGCTTAGGTTTAAGGTTAGATTTAGAGTTAGGGTTAGGGATGGGTCTATCTTGAGGGCAAGAGTTAGGGCTAGTTTTAGGTTTATGGTAGCAGTTAGAGATAGAACTAGGGATAGGGATAGGGCTACAGCAAGATTTAGAGTTAGTCTTAGGGCTAGGGTTAGGATAGGGTTATAGATAGAGCTAAATTAGGGCTAGGATTAGGGCTAGGTTCTGTGTTTAAGCCTAGGGTTAGGGTTAGGGTTAGGTTTAAATTTAGCATAAGGGATGAAGTTGTAGGTAGATGTAGAGGTAGGGTGAGGGTTAGAATTAGGGCTAGGTGTAGGGCTAGAGTTAGGGTTATGATTAAGGATAGTTTTAGGGCTAGGATGAGGGATAGGTGTGTTTTTAGAATTATGGCTAGGATTAGGGCTAGGGCTAATTTTAGGTCCAGAATTATGGTTAAAGATAGTTTTAGGATTAGGTTTATGGCTATGTCTAGGCTAAGGGTTAGGTGTTGGGTTACAATCAAGTTTAGAGCTAGGGGTATTATTAGCGTCAAGCACTGGTTTAGGGTTTGGGATAGGTTAAGGTTTCAAGTTTGGGCTTGAATGAATTTTAGGATTAGGATTAGGGTAATGGTATGGTTAGATTTAGGATTCATGTTAGGTTTAGGGTAAAGAAATGGTTAGAATTTGGGATAAGGTTAGGTTTTTGCCTAGGGTTATCATTATGGTTAGGGTTATGGTTATATTATTGGATAGAGTTAGAGATCAGTTTAAGGCTAAAGTTATGGTTACAATTAGGGCTAGTGTTAGGGTTAGGTTAGGTTTAAAGTTAGGGTTAGGGCTAGGTTTTGGGTTTTGTTAGGGCGAGGGTTAGGGTTACAGCTAATGTAAATACAAGGTTTACAATTAGGGCTAGTTTTAGGGTTTTAGTGCTAGGTTTAGTGTTAGGGTTAATTTAGGGTTAGGGTGATGTTTAGACCTAGAAGTGTAGGGTCAGTGTCAGGTTCAGGGTTAGTATTAGGTTTGGCTTCCAACTTGAATTAGAGCTAGGGTTAGGTCTAGTTGTAAGATTAGGGTTTGATTTAGGTTAATGGTTAGGGTTAGAGCTCTGGCTTGGTTTTGTTTTAGGGCTAGGTCTAGGGTTAGGGCTCATTTTAGGATTTGTGTTATGGTTTAGGCTAGTGTTAGGGTTAGGCTTAGGCTTAGGCTTCGGTTTAGGGCTAGATTTAAAGTTATGTTTTGCCTAAGTTTAGTGCTAGGGATAAGGATAGGGCACGGGTTAGCACTAGGGTAAGGGCTAGGATTAGGGTTAGAGTAAGAGACAAGAATAGAATGAATGATAGGGCTAGTGTAAGAGTTAGAGTTAGTCTTAGGGCTAGGGTTAGGTTTAGGTTTAGGGATAGGGCTAAATTAAGGCTAGGGTTATGTTAGGGCTAGGGTTAGGTCTAGTTTTAGGAATAGGCTTAGACATTGAGTTAAGGTTAGATTTAGAGTTAGGTTTTGATATAGGGTTAGTGCTAGACATAAGAATAAGGCACGGGTTACCATTAGGGTTAGGGTTAGAGTTCAGGTTCAGTTTAGGGTAAGGATGTGGTTATTGGTAGGTTTAGGGCAAGGGTGAAGGCTAGTATTAGGGTTAGAACTAGGGTTAGGGTTAGGGTTATGAATAAGGCTATTTTTAGGGCTACAATGAGGACTAGGATTTGTTTTAGGGTTAGGGATAGTATTAGATCTATTGCTAATGTCAGGTCTAGGCTTACAAGTTAGGCATATATTTAGTGTTAGATTTATGGCTTGGTCCAGTGTAAGGGTTAAGTTTTTGGTTAGGGTCAGTTTTAGATCTAGGGTTATTTTTAGAATCAGAGTCAGGATTAGGGTTTGGGTTAAGGGTGCAGGGCTCAAATTAGTGTTAGATTTAGAATTAGGGCAATGACAGGATTAGGTTTAGGGTTTAGTTTTGGTTTAGTGTAATGTATAGTGTTAGGGTTAGGCCTAGGGTTATCAGAAGCATTAGGGTTATCATTAAGGTAATGGATAGGGTTAGCCCTAAGATTAGGGCTAGGGTTATGATAGGATTAGGGATAGTGTTTGGGTTAGTGTTAGGTTTAAGTATTGGGTAAAGCTAGGTTTAGGACTCAGATTAAGTCTACGTTTTGGGTTAGTTTAAGGCTAGGGTTAAGACTACTGCTAATGTATGATGTAGGTTTATGATTACAGCTAGTTATAGGATTAGAGTTAGGGTCTAGGTCCAATGTTAAGGTTAGGTTTACAGTGATGATGATGTTTAGAGCCAGGGTTAGTGTTAGGGTCAGAGTGAGGGTCAGGGTTAGTTTGGGGTTAGGATTAGACTATCATTAGGGATAGGGTTAAGGCAAGGTGTAGGGTTAGAATTTGTTTTAGGTTAGGGGTTAAGGTTAGGGCTATGACTCGGTTTTGTTTAAGGGCTAGTGATAGGATTAGGGCTAGTTTTAAGTTTAGTCTTAGGGTTAGGGCTAGTGTAAGTGTGAGATTTGGGCTTAGGTTAAGGATTAGGGATAAGAGTAGAGTTATGGTTTATTTATTCTTAGGGTTATGGTTAAATTTAGTGTCAGGTTTTGATCTAGGTTTTAAGATAGAGCTAAATATAGGGCTAGGGTAGTCCTACATTTAGGGCTAGGTGTATGATGATGCTAAGGAATTTGGTTAAAACTAGGTATAGGGCTAGTGTGAGAGTTAGAGTTAGTCTTAGGACTAGGATTAGGGTTAAGGATAGGGCTAAATTAGGGCCTCGATTAGGGCTAGGGTTAGTGTTAGTGTTAGGGTGAGGTTTAGGTTTAGGGTAAGGGATGGAAATATAGCTACTTTTAAGACTAGGGTGAGATTTAGAATTAAGGTTAATGTTAACATTAGGGTTAGGGTTATGATTAAGGCGAGGTTCATGGCTAGGATGTGGGCTAAGTTTTGTATTAAAGTTAGGGCTAAGATTAGAGCTAGGTCTAATGCCAGGTCTAGAGTACAGTTACGGATAGTTTCAGTGTTAGGTTTATGGCTAGGTATATTGTAAAGGTTAGGTTTCTTGTTAGGGTCAGGTTTAGAGCTATGGGTATTATTAGCATCAGAGTCAAGGTTAGGGTTTGGGTTAGGTTAAGGTTTAGGTTTAGGGCTCAAATTAGTCTTATGTTTAGGGATTGGGTAATGACACAGTTAGGTTTAGGGTTCAGGTTAGGTATAGGTTAATGGATAGGGTTAAGGCTAGGGCTATGATTAGGGTTCAGCCTAGGGTTAGCATAAGTTTTATAGTTATCTTAGGGTAATGAATAGGGTTAGAGCTAGGGTTAGGGCTAGGTTTATGGTTAGGATTTGGTCTAGGGTTAGGCTTAGGGTTATGGTTATGGCTAGGGTTATTGTTAGGGTTATCTTTAGGGTCAAAGCTAAGGTGGGGCTTGGATTAGGGCTAGGTTTTGTGATAGGTTAGGGCAATGGCTAATGTAAAAACTAGAGTAATGATTAAGACTAGTTTTATGGTTAATGCTAGGGCTAGGTGTAGTTTTAGGGTCAGATATAGTGTTAAAGTTAAATTTAGAGCTAGGGTTAGTGTTAGTGTCACTGACAGTGCTCGGTTGGGGTAATGGTTAGGGTTAAAGCCAGAATTAAAACAGGGTTAGGTCTAGAGGTAGGGTTAGAGTTTGGATTAAGTTAAGGGTTATTGTTAAGGCTAGGTCTAGTTTGTCTTTAAGACTAAAGCTAGAGAGCTTCCAATCACTCCTGCAAGGTAGGCAGGCCTGCGACCCACCGGCAGAAGAGGAGCAGCGGCCTGCTGAGAGGCAGAGCTGCCCACTCCCCCTGCACCGGCAAGGTACACAGAGCTGTGACCACCCACAGAGCAGGCCCAGCGGCCTGCTGAGGGGCAGAGCCGCCCCCACCCACCATGCCTGCCAGGTAGGCGGAACTGTGACCACCGACACAAAAGGCCCAGTGGCCCACAGAGGGGCAGAGCTTCCAATCACTCCTGCAAGGAAGGTGGGCCTGCAACCCACCAGCAGAAGAAGAGCAGCGGCCTGCTGAGAGGCAGAGCCGCCCCCTCCCCCTGTGCCAGCAAGGTAGACAGAACTGTGACCACCCACAGAGCAGGCCCAGTGGCCTGCTGAGGGGCAGAGCCGCCCCCCACCCCCCACACCTGCAAAGTAGGTGGAACTGTGACCACCAACAGAAAAGGCCCAGTGGCCCGTGGAGGGGCAGAGCTTCCAATCACTCCTGCAAGGTAGGTGGGCCTGCGACCCACCGGCAGAAGAGGAGCAGCGGCCTGCTGAGAGGCAGAGCCGCCCCCTCCCCCCACACCTGCAAGGTAGACAGAACTGTGACCACCATCAGAACAGGCCAGACCTGCAGCCGACAGACAGAACAGGCCCAGTGGCCTGAGGAAGGTTAGAGCAGCCCACCCCCCATGCCTGCAAGGTAGGCGGACCTGCGACCCACTGGCAGAACAGACACAGAGGCCTGCAGAGGGGCAGTGCCACTGCCTGCGCCTGCAAAGTAGGCAGAATTGCTACCACCCACAGAATAAGCCTAGCGGCCTGCAGAGGGACAGAGCCGCCGCCCACGCCTGCAAGGTAGGCGGACCTGCTACTGACTGGCAAAGCAGGCCCAGCGGCCTGCCGGCGTGGTAGGCACATTGCCCCAATTGGAGGAGGGGCAGAGCCGCTGCCCGCACCTGTGAGGGAGACTTTGCAACTATACAAGACCAATATAAATATATAGGGGGAAAATTCAATAGCACAACAGTTTCACCAAGTAGAAAGGAACGCGAACAGTATGAAGAGACAAGGAAAGAAAGGACCACAAGCAATGCAGGTCAACTCAACGTTAGAAGAGGTAATAGCTGCAGCAGATGGAATGTCAGATAAAGAATTCAGGATATACATGCTTCAGATGATCTGGAGTCTCAAGGAAGACATCAGACAGCAAAATCAGACAATGAAAGATCACTTCAACAATGAATTACAAAAAACAAATCCAAGAAGCAAAAGATCAACTATACAGGGAGATAGAGGTTATAAAAAACAAACAAACAGAAATACTAGAAATGCAGGAAGCAATAAACCAACTTAAAAACTCAATTGAGAATGCTACCAGCAGAGTAGAACACTTAGAAGACAGAACATCAGACAATGAAGATAAAGTATTTCAACTTGAAAAGAACATAGACAGCTCAGCAAGACTGTTAAGAAACCATGAGCAGAACATCCAAGGGATATGGGATAACATCAAGAGACCAAATTTAAGAGTCATTGGGATACAGGAAGGGACAGAGTTTCAAACCAAAGGGATGAACAATCTATTCAATGAAATAATACTAGAAAACTTCCCAGACTTGAAAAATGAGACAGAATCCCAAATCCTAGAAGCCTACAGGACGCCAAATGTGCAAAATCATAAGAGACCCACACCTAGACACATTATAATGAAGATGCCCAACGTACAGAATAAGGAGAGAATTTTAAAAGCTACAAGAGAAAGGAAGCAGATCATATTTAGGGGTAAGCCAATCAGGATAACAGCTGATCTTTCAACACAGACTCTGAAAGCTAGAAGATCCTGGATTAACATATTTCAAACACTGAAAGAAAATGGGTTCCAACCAAGAATTGTGTTTCCAGCGAAATTAAGCTTCAGGATGGAAGATGAAATTAAAACCTTCCATGATAAACAAAAGTTAAAAGAATTTGCAGCTAGAAAACCATCTCTTCAAAACATCCTTGGCAAAACATTACAGGAAGAAGAAATGGAAAATAACAATGAAAACCAACAGTGGGAGGTAGGACAGTAAATGGGGGAAAAATAATCAAAGAGGAAAACAAACCATGTTTAGAAACATAAATAAACAAATATGGCTGGAAGAACAACACATATCTCAATAATAACTCTAAAAGTTAATGGCTTAAACACACCAATTAAGAGACACAGGCTAGTAGAATTGATCACAAAACAAGACCCAACAATATGCTGCCTACAGGAGACGCATTTGATAGGAAAAGACATACATAGGCTGAAGGTGAAAGGTTGGGAAAAATCATATCACTCATATGGAATTCAGAAACAAGCAGGAGTGTCCATACTCATATCAAATAAAATAGATTTCAAGCCAAAGTTAATCAAAAGGGATAAAGAGGGACACTACATACTGCTTAAGGGAACCATACACCAACAAGACATAACAATCATAAATATATATGCCCCAAACAATGGTGCAGCTATGTTCATCAAGCAAACTCTTCTCAAGTTCAAGAGTTTAATAGACCACCATACAATAATCATGGGAGACTTCAACACACCTCTCTTGCCACTGGACAGATCTTCCAAACAAAAGATGAATAAGGAAACTATAGAATTCAATAACACAATTAATAACCTAGACTTAATTGACATATATAGAATATACCACCCAACATCAAGCAGTTACACTTTTTTCTCAGCAGCACATGGATCCTTCTCAAAAATAGATCATATATTATGTCACAGGGCAACTCTTAGACAATATAAAGGAGTAGAGATAATACCATGCATCCTATCTGATCATAATGGAATGGAACTGAAAATCAATGATAAAAGAAGGAAGGAAAAGAATACATCACTTGGAGAATGAACAATAGGTTACTGAATGATCAATGGGTTATAGAAGACACCAAGGAGGAAATTAAAAAATTCTTAGAGATTAATGAAAACACAGACACAACATATTGGAATCTATGGGACACATTGAAAGCAGTTCTAAGAGGAAAATTCATTGCTTGGAGTTCATTCCTTAAAAAAAGAAAAAACCAACAAATAAATGATTTCATACTTCATCTCAAAATCCTAGAAAAAGAAGAGCAAAACAACAGCAAAAGAAGTAGAAGGCAAGAAATAATGAAAATCAGAGCTGAAATTAATGAAATTGAAACAAAAGAAACAATTGAAAAAATTGACAAAACTAAAAGTTGGTTCTTTGAAAAAATAAACAAAATTGACAGGCCCTTAGCCATGCTAGCGAAGAGAAGAAGAGAGAGAACTCAAATTACTAGCATACGGGATGAAAAAGGCAATATCACAACAGACACTTCAGATATACAGAAGATAATCAAAAATTATTTTGAATCCTTATACTCCAATAAATTAGAAGATAGTGAAGGCATCGATAAATTTCTTAAGTCATATGATCTGCCCAGATTGAGTCAGGAGGATATAGACAACCTAAACAGACCAATATCAATTTGAGGAAATAGAAGAAACCATCAAAAGACTACCAACTAAGAAAAGCCCAGGACCGCATGGGTATACAGCAGAGTTTTACAAAACCTTTAAAGAGGAACTAATACCAATACTTTTCAAGCTACTTCAGGAAATAGAAAAAGAGGGAGAACTTCCAAATTCATTCTACGAGGCCAACATCACCCTGATACCTAAACCAGACAAAGACACTTCAAAGAAAGAAAACTACAGACCAATACCTCTAATGAACCTAGGTGCAAAAATCCTCAATAAAATTCTGGCGAATTGGATACAAAAACATATCAAAAAAATTGTGCACCATGATCAAGTAGGATTCATCCCTTGGATGCAAGGCTGGTTCAATATAGGGAAATCAATAAATGTTATTCACCACATCAATAGACTTAAAAATAAGAACCATATGATCATCTCGATAGATGCGGAAAAAGCATTCGACAAAGTACAGCATCCCTTCATGTTCAAAATATTAGAAAAACTAGGGATAACAGGAACATACCTCAATATTGTAAAAGCAATCTATGCTAAGCCTCAGGCTAGCATCATTCTGAATGGAGAAAAATTGAAGGCATTCCCTCTAAAATCTGGAACAAGACAGGGATGCCCTCTCTCACCACTTCTGTTCAACATAGTTCTCGAAACACTGGCCAGAGCAATTAGACGAAAGAAATTAAAGGCATCAAAATAGGAAAAGAAGAACTTAAATTATCACTATTTTCAGATGACATGATTCTATACCTAGCAGACCCAAAAGGGTCTACAAAGAAACTATTAGAGCTAATAAATGAATTCAGCAAAGTGGCAGGATATAAAATCAACATGCATAAATCAAAGGCATTCCTGTATATCAGCGACAAATCCTCTGAAATGGAAATGAGGACAACCACTCCATTCACAATACCTTCAAAAAAATAAAATACTTGGGAACCAACCTAACAAAAGAGGTGAAAGACTTATACAATGAAAACTACAGAACCCTAAAGAGAGAAATAGAAGAAGATCTTAGAAGATGGAAAAATATATGCTGTTCATGGATAGGCAGAACTAACATCATCAAAATGGCGATATTACCAAAAGTTCTCTATAGGTTTAATGCAATGCCAATCAAAATCCCAATGGCATTTCTTGTAGAAATAGAGAAAGCAATCATGAAATTCATATGGAAAAATAAACGACCCAGAATAGCAAAAACAATGCTAAGCAGGAAGTGTGAATCAGGCGGTATAGCAATACCAGACTTCAAACTATACTACAGAGCAATAGTAACAAAAACAGCATGGTACTGGTACCAAAACAGGCGGGTGGACCAATGGTACAGAATAGAGGACACAGAAACCAATCCACAAAACTACAACTACCTTATATTTGATAAAGGGGCTAAAAGCATGCAATGGAGGAAGGATAGCATCTTCAACAAATGGTGTTGGGAAAACTGGAAATCCATATGCAACAAAATGAAACTGAATCCCTTTCTCTCGCCATGCACAAAAGTGAATTCAAAATGGATCAAGGAGCTTGATATCAAATCAGAGACATGTAGTCTGATAGAAGAAAAAGTTGGCTACGATCTACATACTGTGGGGTCGGGCTCCAAATTCCTCAATAGGACACCCATAGCACAAGAGTTGATAACTAGAATCAACAAATGGGACTTATTCAAACTAAAAAGTTTTTTCTCAGCAAAAGAAACAATAAGAGAGGTAAATAGAGAGCCTACATCCTGGGAACAAATCTTTACTCCTCACAATTCAGATAGAGCCCTAATATCCAGAGTATACAAAGAACTCAAAGAATTAGACAATAAGAGAACAAACAACCCAATCAACAAATGGGCCAAAGACCTGAACAGACACTTCTCAGAGGAGGACATACAATCAATCAACATGTACATGAAAAAATGCTCACCATCTCTAGCTGTCAGAGAAATGCAAATCAAAACCACCCTAAGATACCATCTCACTCCAGTTAGATTGGCAGCCATTATGAAGTCAAACAACAACAAGTGCTGGCGAGGATGTGGGGAAAAGGGTACACTTGTACATTGCTGGTGGGACTGCAAATTGGTGCAGCCAATTTGGAAAGCAGTATGGAGATTTCTTGGAAAGCTGGGAATGAAGCCACCATTTGACCCAGCTATTCCCCTTCTCAGTCTATTCCCTAAAGACCTAAAAAGAGGATGCTACAGGGACACTGCTACATCCATGTTCATAGCAGCACAATTCACAATAGCAAGACTGTGGAACCAACCTAGATGCCCTTCAATGGATGAATGGATAAAAAAAAATGTGGCATTTATACACAATGGAGTATTACTCTGCATTAAAAAATGACAAAATCATAGAATTTACAGGGAAATGGATGGCATTAGAGCAGATTATGCTAAGTGAAGCTAGCCAATCCTTAAAAAACAAATGCCAAATGTCTTCTTTGATATAAGGAGAGTAACTAAGAACAGAGTAGGGTCGAAGAGCATGAGAAGAAGATTAACATTAAACAGGGATGAGAGGTGGGAGGGAAAGGGAGAGAGAAGGGAAATTGCATGGAAATGGAAGGAGACCCTCAGAGTTATACAAAAGTACATACAAGAGGAAGTGAGGGGAAAGGGAAAAATAATACAAGGGGGACAAATGAATGTCAGTAGAGGGGGCAGAGAGAGAAGAGGGGAGGGGAGGGGAGGGGAGGGGAGGGGGGATAGTAGAGGATAGGAAAGGCAGCAGAACACAACAGACACTAGTATGGCAATATATAAATCAATGGATGTGTAACTGATGTGATTCTGCAATCTGTATATGGGGTAAAAATGGGAGCTCATAACCCACTTGAATCAAAGTGTGAAATATGATATATCAAGGACTATGTAATGTTTTGAACAGCCAACAATAAAAAAATTAAAAAAATAAATAAAAAATAAACAAATTAAAAAAAAAAGACTAAAGCTATAGTCATGGCTAGATTTAGGATTAGGTTTAGGTCTAGGGCTAGTGCTAGGGTAAGGTTTAGATATAAGGTTACCACTAGGGCTAGTGTTAGGATTCGGTTTAGGGTTAGGTTTAGATTTAGACCTAAGATTAGAGTTAGGGTCAGAATAAGGGTCAGGGATAGGGTTAGGGTTTGTGTTATGGTTAGATCTAGAATGAAGCCTAGGGTTAGGACTAGTTATACAGTTAGGCTTTGGTTAGGCTATGGATTAGTGCTAAGAATACGGTGATCATTAGGGTGAGGTTTAACTTAGGGTAAGAAATAGAGTTAAAGCTAGGGTTAGGACTAGAGTTAGGGTTAGGTTTAGGGTTAAAGCTTGTGTTAAGCCTTGGATTAGGGCTAGTTTTGTATTAGGTTATGGCTAGTGTTATGGTTACAGCTATTGTAAGAACTAGGGTTACAATTAGGGTTAGTTTTAGGGTTAGGTTTAGGGCTAGGTCTAGTGTTAGGGTTAGGTTTAAGGTTAGGGTGATGTTTAGAGCTAGGTTTAGTGTTTGGATATGAGTCAGGGTCATGGTTATGTTTAGGATTAGTATTAGGTGGCAAATTAAGGCTAGGCTTAGGACTGGTGTAGTGTTAGGGTTTGTTCTAGGGTAAGGGTTAGTGTTAGGGGTATGGCTCGGTTTTATTTTAGGGCTTGGTCTAGGGTTAGGGCTATTTTAGAATTAGCATTAGGGTTAGAACTTGTTTCAGGGTTAGGCTGAGGCATTGGGTTAGGGTTAGTTTTAGAGATAGGTTTCGATCTAGGGTTAGTACTAGGGCTAAGGATAGTGCAAGGGTTACGACTAGGATTAGAGCTTGGGTTAGGGTTCCTGTAAGGGATAGGGTTAGAAGTAGGGATAGGTCTTGTCTAAGAATTATAGTTAAGCTTAATTCTAGGGTTTGGGTTAGGGTTAGGAATAGGGCTAAATTAGGGATAGGATAAGGGCTAGATTTAGTGTTAGGCTTAGGGCTAGAGTTAGTGTTATGTTTAGGGATTGGGCTAGAGTTAGGGTTAGGGTAAGGGTTAGGGATTAAGCTATGTTTAGGGCTAGTGGAAGTGTTAGGTTTAGTGTTAAGTCTGGGTTAGGGTTATGATTATGGTTATTTTTAGGGTTGTGTTTAGGGCTAGGGTCTTCATTAGGGTTAGGGTTAGTTTTAGAGTAATGTATTGGATTAGATGTAAGATTAGGTTTAGGGTTAAGTTTAGGTTATGGTTAAATATAGGTTTAGGGATAGGTTTAGTTTTGATTTATGGTTAGGTTTAGGGTTAAGATTATGGCAAGCTTTAGGTTTAGGGTTAGGTTGAGGGTTAGGTTTATGATTAGGGTTAGGGATAGGGTTAGGTTTAGGGCTAGGGTTATCATTAGGGTTAGGGTTAGGGTAATGTTAGGGTTAGAACTAGTGTTAGTACTAGGTTTAAGGTTAGGATTAGGGCTAAGGTTAGGTTTTTGTTTAGGAATAGGGCTAGGGTTATGTTTAGGCTAAGGGTTAGGCTTTGAGCTAGGGTTATGTGTAAGGTGAGGGTTAGGGTTAGAACTACAATTAGGGTCATGGTTATGCTTAGGGTAAGTTTAGGCATCAGATTAGGGCTAGGTTTTGTGTTAGATTTAGGCCCAGGGTTAAGGCTATGTGTAATGAAAGAGCTAGGGTTCTGGTTAGAGCTAGTTTTAGGGGTAGAGTTATGGCTATGTCTAGAGTTAGGTTCAGGTTTAGTGCTAGGTTTAGTGTTAGTGTTAGGGTCATTGTTCAGGTTCGAGTTAGGTTTAAGGTGAAAGCCAGAATTAGGACTAGAGTTAGGTCTAGGGATAGGGTTAGTATTTGCTTTAGGTTAAGGATTATATTAGGGCTATGGCTCAGGGTTATTTTTAGGTCTAGGTCAAGTGTTATGGCTATATTTAGGATTAGGCTTAGGTCTATGGCTAGAGTTAGGGTTAGGTTTAGGTATAAGTTTACTGGTAGGGCTAGGTTTAGGGTTTGGTTTAGGGTGAGGGTTATATTTAGACTGAGGGTTTGTGTTAAGGTAAGGATTTGAATTAGGGTTAGAGGTAGAATGAGGGCTAGCATTAGGACTAGTAATAGGATTAGGGTTTGGATTAGGCTATGGATTAGGATTAGGACTACAGTTAGCATTATGGATAGGGTTTGGCTTAGGGTAAGTGATAGAGTTAGAGCTAGGGATAGGGTTAGGGTTAGGGCTAAGGGTAGGTTTAGGTTTAGGTTTACTTCTTGTGTTAGGGCTCAGATTAGGGCCAGTTTTTCTCTTATCTTTAGGGCTAGGGGTAGGACTATGGCTAATATAAGAACGAAGGTTATGATTAGAGTTAGTATTTGGTCTAGATCTAGTGTTAGCACTATCTTTAGGATTAGTGTGATATTTAGAACTAACATTAGTGTTAGAATATAAGTCAGGGTCAGGGTTAATTTTAGGACTAGGACATGAATTAGAGCTAGAAGGCTATGGCTAGGTTTAGCATTAGGTTTGGTTTAGGTTAATATTTAGGGTTAGGAAAATGTCTTGGTTTTGTTTAAGGGATAAGGCTAAGTTTACGGCTGGTTTTAGGATTAGCAATAGTGTTAGGTCTAGTTGTAGGTTGAGGATTAGGCTTAGGTTTAGAGTCAAATGTAGAGTTACGGTTAGATCTAGAGTAGGGTCTATGGCTAGGGTTAGAGCTAAGGTTAGGGCTTGTGTTATGTTTATTGTAATGGATAGGGTTAGAACTAGAAATAGGGCTGGCAGAGAGTTAGAGTTAGTCTTAGGTCAAGGTTAGGGATAGAGTTATGGTTAGGGCTAAATTAGGGATAGGATTAGTGCTAGGGTTAGTGTTAGGGTTATGCCTTTGGTTAGGGCTAGAGATATGGATAGTGTTAGGGTTAGGTTTAGTGACAGGGTTAGGGGCAATGATGGGGTTATATCTAAGTTCAGGTCTAGGGTGAGGGTTAAAATTAGAGACAGGGATAGAGTTAGGGTTTGGGTTAAAATTAAAGCTAGGTATAGGCCTAAGTTGAGGACTAGTGTTTGTGTTAGGGTTAGGGCTAGGATTAGGACTGGTGCTAATGTCAGGTCTGGGTTTATGGTTATGGTTATTTTTAGGGTTAGGTTATGGCTCGGTCTAGTGTAAGGGTTAAGCTTAGGTAAATGGTCAGGTTTAAACCTAGGTGTATTATTAGGGTCAGGGTTTGAGTAGGGTTTGGTTTAGGTTAAGATTTAGGCTTAAGGCTTGAATTAGCTTTAGGAATAGGATTAGAGTCTGGGTTAGGGTAATTGATAGGGTTAGGTTAAGGGTTCTGGATAGGTTTAGAGTAAGGAATAGGGTTAGTGTTAGCTATAGTGTTAGCTTTAGGCCTAGGGTTAGCATTTGGCTTAGGCTTATCTTTAGGATAATGGATCGGGTTAGAGGTAAGGTTAGGGCTAGGGTTAAGGTTAGAATTAGTAATAAGGTGAGTTTTAGGCCTAGGGTTATTGTCAGGGTTAGTTTTGGGGTAAGTGTTAGCGTTTGAGCTAGGATCAGGGCTAGCGTGAGGGTTAGGGTTAGAGTGAGGGCTAATGTTAGGGTTAGCGTTAGGGTTATGTTTAGATTAAAGTTAGAGTTTGAATTAGAATTAGGGTCTTGGCGAGGGTTAGGTTTAGGGTTAGGTCTAGGCTTATGGTTAGGGTTACAATTGAGTTAGTCTTTACGTTAGGTTTGTGGCTAGTATAAGGGTAATATTTTGTGAGAGGTTTATGGCTATCATTAGGGCTATGGGTAATGTAAGAGCTAAGGATATGGTTATGGCTAGTTTTAGGGTTAGGGTTATGGATAAGTCCAGTGTTCTAGTTAGGTTTTGGGTTAGGATAAGATTTAGAGCTAGGGTTTGTTTTAGGGTAACTGTCATTGTCGGGTTTGGGTTAGGTTTAGGGTGAGGGCCAGATTTATGGCTAGCGTTGGGTCTAGGGATAGAGTTAGTCTTTATGTTAGGTTAACGGTTATTTTTAGGGCTAGTCCTAGGTTTTTATTTAGGGCTAAAGCTAGGTTTATGACTCTATTTAGGATTAGGTTTGGTCTAGTGGTAGTGTTACTGTTAGATTTAGGTATAGATCTACCGGTAGGGGTAGGGGTAGGGTTTGCTTTAGGGTTAGTGTCAGGTTTAGACCTAGGTTTAGTGTTAGGTTCAAAATAAGGGACATGGTTAGACTTAGGGTTAGAGGGCTAGGATTCAGACTAGTAATACAGATATGGTTTGGGGTAGGGTTAGTGTAAGATTTAGGCCTAGGTTTAGGGCTAGGGTTGGGGTTAGCATTAGGGTCAGTGTAAGGTATAATGATACAGCTATGTTTAATGCTAGAATAAGGGATAAATTTAGGGTTAGGGCTAGGGTTAAAATTAGGGTTAGGATTAAGTCTAGGCTTAGAACTAGGAATAGAGATAGGGATAGGGCTAATATCATGTCTAGGTTTAAGGTTAGGCTAGGGTTAGGGATAGGGCCATGGTTCAGTTTTGTTTTAGAACTAGGCCTAGGATTAGGGCTAGTTTTATGATTAGTGATAGTGTTAGGGCTAGTGGTAGGTTCAAGTTTAGGCTTAGATTTATTCTTATGGTTAGATCTAGGTTTAGGGCTATGGCTAGGGTTAGGGATAAGGTTAGGACTAGTGTTAGGGTTATGGTAATGGATAGGGTTAGAACTATAAATAGGAGTAGGACAAGAGTTTGAGTCAGTCTTTGGGTTTAGGGTTAGGTTTAGGTTTAGGGCAAAATTAGGGCTAGGATTAGCGCTAGGGTTAGTGTTAGTGTTAGGGTTAGGATTATATTTAGGAGTAGGGATAGAGTCATAGCTAGCTTTAACACTATGGCAAGGATTAGAAATAGGATTAGGAATAAGGTTACGGTATGGGTTAGAATTAAGGCTAGGTTTAGGGTCAAGATGAGGGTTTGTTTTAGGGCTAGGGCTAGGATTAGGGCTAGGGTTAATGTCAGGTCTAGGTTTATGGATAGTATTAGTTTTAGTGTTAGGTTATAACTATGTCTATTATAAGGATTAGGTTTAGGATAGGAGTCAGGTTTAGAACTAGGTGTATTATTAGGGTCAGGGTCTGGATAGGGTTTGGTTTAGGTTAAGATTTAGGGTTAATGCTTGAATTAGCAGTGGGTTAGGTTTAGGGTAATGGAAAGAATTAGTTTCATGGTTCCAGTTAGGTTTAGAGTAATGAATAGGGTTAGTGTTAGCAATAGGGTTTTCGTTAGGCCTAGGGATAGCATTTGGGTTAGGCTTATCTTTAGGGTAATGGATAGGTTTAGAGCTAAGGTTAGGGCTAGGGTTAAGGTTAGGATTAGGGTTAGGGTTAGGGTTAGGCCTAGGGTTAATGTTAGGGTTAGGTTTAGGGTAAGTGTAGGCATTTGAGCTAGGGTTAGGGCTAGGGAAAGTGTTAGGGTTTGAGTCAGGGCAAGGGTTAGGTTTAGGGTTAGGGTTATGTTTAGACTGAGGATTAGAGTTGAGCTAGGGTTAGGGCTCGGGCAGGGGTTAGCATAAGGGTTAGGTCTAATGTTATGGTTAGGGTTATGATTAGGCTTAGGTTTAGAGCTAGGATAAGGGCTAGGTTTTATGTGATGTTTAGACCTAACATTAGGGCTCTGGGTAATGTAAGAGCTAGGGATATTGTTATGGATAGTGTTAGGGTCATAGTTATGGATAAATCTAGTGTTAGGGTTAGGTTTTGGTTTACGATAAGGTTTAGAGCTAGGGTTTCTATTAGGGTAAGGGTCATTGTTGGGTTAACTTTAGTTTTACGTTTATGGGCCACAATTAGGACTAGCATTGGGTCTAGTGATAGGTTTAGTCTTTACGTTAGGTTAGGGGTTATTGTTAGGGCTAGTGCTAGGGGTTTTTTTAGGGCTAAGACTAGATTTATGACTATGTTTAGGATTAGGTTTGGTCTAGTGCTAGTGTTACTGTTAGGTTTAATTATAGGTTTACTGGTAAGGGTAGTGTTAGTTTTTGGTTTAGGGTTAGGGTCAGGTTTAGATCTAGGGTTAGTGTTAGGATCAGAATAAGGGTCAGGGTTAGGATTAGAGTTAAAGGTAGAATGAGGGCTGGGTTTAGGACTAGTAATAGAGTTAGGGTTTGGGGTAGGCTAAGGATTAAAGTTAGGACTAGAGTAGCGTTAGGGAGAGGGTTTGGCTTAGGGTAAGGGATAGGGTTAGAAGTACGGTTAGGGATAGGTTTAGAGTCATGGCTCGGGTTAGGGTTAGAGTCAGGGTTATGGTTAGGCTAGGATTTGTGTTAGCATTAGGGCTACAGCCAATGAAAGAACTAGTTTTCTGATTAGGGCTAGTTCTAGGGTTAGTGTTAGGGCAATGTTTAGAGCTAGGGATACTGTTAGGGTCTGACTCAGGGTCAGGGTTATTTCTATGGTTAGGGTTATGACTCAAATTAGGGCTAAGTTTAGGGATAGGTGTAAGGTTAGTATTTGGTTTAGGTTAAGGGTTAGGGTTAGGATTATGGCTCAGTTTTGTTTTAGGGCTAGGGTAGGGTTAGAGCTAGTTTTCCAATTAGCATTAGGTTTAGGAATAGTGTTAGGGTGAGATTTGGGTTTAAGATTAGGGTTTACAACCAGGTTTAGGGCTACAGTGATGTTTAGAGTTAGGATTGGGCCTAGGGTTTGGGTTATAGTAAGAGATAGGTTTTAAACTAAGGCTAGGTCTAGGGCGAGAGTGAGAGTTACTATTAGGGCTATGGATAGGATTAGGTTTAGGATTAGGGTTAATTTAGGGCTAGGATTAGCCCTAAGGTTAGTGTTAGGTTTTGGCCTAGAGATAGGGCTAGGGTTAGGGTTAGTGTTATGGTTAGGGTAAGGTATGATGCTACAGCTACATTTTGGGCTAGGGCATGGGATAAAATTAGGGTTAGGGTTCCGGTTAAGGTTAGGATTAGGATTAAGGCTAGGGTTGGGGCTAGGATTAGAGTGATGGTTTGTGCTAGTGTTAGGGCTAGGATTAGTTCTAGGGCTAATGTCAGTTCTAGGGTTATGGTTAGGGATGGATAGTTTTAGGTTTAGGTTTATTGCCAGGTCTATTGTAAGTGTTATGTTGAGGGTTAGGGTCAGGTTTACTGCTAGGGGTATTACTAGGGTTAGAGTCAGGGTTAGGGTGTGGGTTAGGTTAAGGTTTAGGGTTAGGGCTAAAATTAGCCTTAGGATTAGGGTAATGGATATGGTTAGGTTTCGGGTTGAGGTTAGGTTTAGTATAATGGACAGGGTTAGGGTAAGGCATAGGGTTAGAGTTAGGCCTAGGGACAGAATTTGGTTAAAATATGGTTCAGTTAATGGATAGGATTAGAGCTACAGTTAGGATCAGGGTTATGGTTAGGTTAGGGCTATGGTTAGGGTTAGGCCTAGGGTTAGAATTTGCTTAGAGTTATGGTTAGGGTAATGGATAAAATTATATGTAGGTTTAGGGCTAGTGTTATGGTTAGGAATAGGGTTATGGTTCGGTTTAAGTTTTGGGTTAGGACAAGGTTAGGTTTAGGGTTAGGTTTAGGTTAAGTGTTAGGGCTAAAGATAGGGCTAGGGCTATGATTAAAACTAGGGTTAGGGCCCAGATTAGGGCTAGGATTTGGTTTAGGGTAGGGCTAGTGTAGGACTACGGCTAATGTAATAACTATGGTTACGATTAGGGCTAGTATAAGGGTTAGCATTAGGACTGGGTCTAGTGTTTATATTAGGTTTAGGTTTAGTGGGATGATTAGAGATAGGGTTAGTGTTAGGGTCAGAGTCAGGATCAGTGTTACTTTTAGGATTAGGGATAGAACTCAAATTAGGGAGAGGGTTAAGGCTAGGTGTAGGGTAAGGATTTGTGTTAGTGTTAGGGTAAGAATTAGGGATAGCACTAATGTCAGGTCTAGGGTTATATTTAGGTTAGGGTTAGGGTTGGTGCTATGGCTCAGTTTTGTTTTAGAGCTAGGGCTAGGGTTAGAGCTAGTTTTGGGATTAACAATAGTGTTAGGGCTACTAGTAATGTGAGGTTTAATCTTATATTAATTATTATGTTTAGATCTAGGTTTAGGCCTAGGGCTATGGTCAGGGCTAAAGTTAGGGCTAGTGTTACGGTTATGACAACAGATAGGGTTAGAACTAGAAAAAGGGCTAGGGTGAGATTTAGAGATAGTCTTAGAGCTAGGGTAAGGGGTGGGTTTAAGGTTAGGTCTAAATTAGAGCTAGGATTAGCGCTAGGGTTAGGGCTAGGGTTAGGGTTAGTGTTAGTGTTAGGGATAGGGTGAGGTTTAGGGAAAGGGATAGGGTTATAGCTAGATTTAGGGATAGGGCGAGAGTTAGTATTAGGGTTAGGGCTACGTTACAGTTTGGGTTATGATTAAGGCTAAATTTAGGGCTAGGTTTGAGGGGTTTTGTTAGGGCTAGGGCTAGGATTAGGGTGAGGGCTAATATCAGGTCAAGGGTTATTGTTAGGGATAGTTTTAAGGTTGGGTTATGGCTAGGTCTAGTGTAAGGATTATGTTTATGGTAAGTGTCAGGTTTAGAGCTAGGTGTATTATAAGGGTCAGGGTCTGGGTAAGGTTTGGTTTAGTTTAAGGTTTAGAGTTAAGGATTGAATTAGCAATAGGTTTAGGGTTAGAGTTAGTGTAATGGATAGGGTTAGGTTTAGGATTCAGGTTAGGTTTAGAGTAATGGATATGGTTATTGTTAGCGATAGGGTTAGTGTTAGGCCTAGGGTTAGCATTTGGTTTAGGCTTATCTTTAGGGCAATGGATAGGGTTAAAGCAAAGGTTGGGGCTAGAATTAAGGATCAGTTTATGGCTAGGGTTAGGGTTAGGCCTTGGGTTAGTGTCAGGGTTAGGTTTAGGGTAAGTATTAGGGTTTGAGCTAGAGTTAGGTCTAGGGAAAGGGTTAGGGTTACAGTCAGGGCTAGGGTTAGGATTAGGGTTAGTGTTATTATTTGGGAAAGGGTTAGAGTTTGAGCTAGGTTCAGGACTAGGGCAAGGGTTAGGGTTAGGGTTAGGTCTAGGGTTATGGTTAGGGTTACGATCAGAGCTAGGTTAGGGCTAGGGTAACGGCTAGGTTATATGATGTTTATGGCTAGCGTTAGGGCTATGGGTAATGTAGGAGCTCTGGTTATGGTTATGGCTTGTTTTAGGGTTAGGGTTATGGATAAGTCTAGTGTTAGCGTTAGGTTTTGGGTTAGGATAAGTTTTAGAGC
The DNA here is from genome assembly GCF_021218885.2 of Marmota monax. Taxonomy (NCBI): domain Eukaryota; kingdom Metazoa; phylum Chordata; class Mammalia; order Rodentia; family Sciuridae; genus Marmota; species Marmota monax. The sequence continues at coordinate 826,095 of NW_026695131.1, read as the reverse complement.
TAGGGATTGTGTTAGGGTAAGTGTCAGTGTTTGGGTCAGGGTTAGAGCCAGAACTAGGATTAGCGTTGGCGTTACTCTTTGTGTTATATTAAGGGTTATTTTTAGGGCTACTTCAAGGTTTTTGTTTAGGGCTAGGGCTAGATTTATGAATCTATTTAGGATTAGGTTTGGTCTAGTGCTGTTAATACTGTTAGGTTTAAGTATAGGTTTACTGGTAGGGATAGAGTTAGGGTCTGGTTTAGGGTTAGTGTCAGGTTTAGATCTAGGGTTAGTGTTAGGGTCAGAATAAGGGTTAGGGTTTGGGTTAGGGCTAAAGCTAGAATGAGGCCTCGGATTGGGACTAGTAATAGAGTTAGGGTTTCGGATAGGCTAAAGATTAGTGTTAGGACTAGGGTAGCATTAGGGTGAGGGTATGGCTTAGGGTAATGGATAGGATTAGAGGTAGGGTTAGGATTATAGATAAGGTTAAGGATAGGTTAGGGATAGGGTTAGGGTCACTGTTAGGATTAGGTTTAGGGTTAGGGTTGTGGTTTGAGTTAGTTTTAGGGTTAGGTTGAAGGTTATGGTTAGCATTAGTGTTTAGGTTAGGGTTACAGTTAGGTTTCGAATTAGTGCTAGGTTTATGGTTATGGTTAGTGTTAGGTTTAGAGTTAGCATTAGGTGAGTGTTAGGGTTAGGGTAAATGTTAGGGTTAGGGTTAGTGTTAGGGTTAAGTTTAGGGTTAGAGACAGGGTTAGGTTTAGGGTTAGGGTTAGGGTTAGTGTTAGGGTTAGGGTTAGCATTAGGGTTAGTGTTAGGTTTAGTGTTAGGATTGGTATTAGGGTTAGGGTTTGGGTTAGGCTTAGGGTTACAGTTAAGGTTAGGGTAATGGTTAAGGTTAGGATTAGTATTAGGGTTACGGTTAGTGTTTGTGATAGGGTTTGGTTTAGGTTTAGGGTTCAGGTTAGGGTTAGGGTTAGTTTTAGGATTAGAATTACAGTTGGATTTAGGGTTAGTGTTAGGTTAGTGTTTGGTTAGAATTAGGCTTTGAGTTAGGGTTAGGGTTAAGGTTATTGTTAGGTTTGGGGTTAAGATTAGATTTAGAATTAGGGTTAGGGTTGGGGTTGTGTTTAGGGTTAGGGTTAGGGTTAGTGTTAGGTTTAGGTTTAATTTTAGGGTTAGGGTTAGTGTTAGGGTTAGGTTTATAATTAGGTTTAGGTAGGGGTTAGGGTTAGGTTAGGGTTAAGGTTAGTGTTTGGTTAGGGTTTGTGTTAGGATTAGCATAAGGTTAAGGGTTTGTGTTAGGGTTAGTGTTAGGGTGTTGGTTCATCTTACGGTTACAGTTAGTATTAGGTTTAGGGTTCGTGTTAGAGTTAGGGTTAGGGTTAGTGTTAGGGTTACATTTAAGTTTATGTTTAGGATTAGGGTTACTGTTACAGTTAGGGTTAGGTTTAGCATTAGGATTATTGTTTGGGTTAGTGTTAGAGTTAGGTTTAGGGTTAATGTTAGGGTTAGGAATAGAGTACGTGTTAGGATTAAGTTTACATTTATGGTGAGGTTTAATGTTAGTGTTAGTGTTATGGTTAGTGTTAGTGATAGGGTTAGGGCTAGGTTTAGGATACCCTTAAGTTTAGGGTTAGGGTTAAGGTTAGGGTTAAGTTTAGTGTTAGGGTTAGGGGTCGTGTTAGGTTTAGGCTTCATTGTAGGGTTAGGGTTAGAGTTAGTGTTAGGGTTAGTCTTAGGGTTAGGAAAAGTGTTACGTTTAAGTTTAAGGTTAGTGTTAGTGTTAGTGTTAGATTTAGGTTTAGGTTTAGGGTTAATGTTAGGGTTAGTGTTAGGGTTAGGTTTAAGGATAATGCTATGGTTAGGGTTAGGTTTCGTGTAAGGGTTAGGGTTAGTGTTAGTGTTAAAATTAGGGTTAGGGTTAGGGTTAGTCCTACTGTTTGATAAGGGATCAGGTGAGGGATAGTATTAGGATTAGTGTTAATTTTAGGGTTATTGTTAGATTTAGGGATAGTGGTAGGGTTAGTATTAGGGTTAAGTTTCAAATTAGAGTTAGGTTAGTGTTAGGTTTAGGGTTAGGGTTAGTGTTAGTCTTAGGGTAATGGTTAGGGTTAGGGTTAGGTTTAGGCTTAGTGTTTGGGTTGGGGATAAGGTTAGGGATAGTGTTAGGTTTAGGATTATGGTTTGAGTTAGGGTTAGATTAAGGTTTAGGGTTAGGAATAGGGTTAGGTTTTGTGTTAGGTTAGGGTTATGGTTGGATTAGGTTTAGAGTTAGGGTTAGGGTTAGTGTAGGGTTAGTTTTAGGGTTAAGGGTAAAATTAGGGTTAGTGTTAGGGTTACTATTAGGGTTATGGTTAGGGTTAATGTTAGGTTTAGTGTAAAGGTATGGTTAGGTTTTGTTATAGGGTTAGTGTTGGGGTTAGTGTTTGGGTTAGGGTTAATGTTAAGGTAGTGTTAGGGTAAGGGTCAGGGTTACGTAAGGGTTCAGGTTTGATTTGGTTTAGGTTTATCATTAGGATTAGGGTTTGTTTGAAGGTTAGGGATTGGGTTAATGTTAGGTTTACAGTTAGGGTTAGTGTTAGGGTTATGGTAGGGGTTATGATTCCTGTTAGAATTAGGGTTTGGGTTAGGATTACTGTTTGCGTTAAGGTTAGAGATATGTTTATTTTTATTGTTAGGTTTAGGGTTAGTGTTAGTGTTAGGATTAGGGTTAGTGTTAGGGTTAATTTAGGGTTAGGGCTAGGGTTAGGTTAAGGATAGGTTTAGTTTTAGGGCTAGGGTTACTGTTAGGGTTAGTTCTAGTATTAGAGTTAGGGTTCGGTGAGGTGTATGGTTAGGGTCATGGTTAGAGGTCATGTTACGGTTAGATTAGGGTTAATGTTAGAATTAGGTTTATGGTTAGGTTCAGAATTAGGATTAGGGTTACAGTTAGGATTAGGGTTAGTGATAGGTTAGAGTTATGGTTAGGGTTTGGTTGAGGTTTAGCATTAGGGTTAGTGTTAGGGTTAGTTTTAGGTTTAGATTTAGGTTTAGGGTTAGGGTTACTGTTAGGGTTAGGTTTATTGTTAAGGTTAGGGTGAGAGTTCCTGTTATTTTTAGGGTTAGGGTTACAGTTAGGGTTAGGTTTAGATTTAGGGTTAGTGTTATGGTTAATATTAGTGTTTTGGTTAGGTTTAGTGTTAGGGTTAGTGTTAAGGTAAGGGTTAGGTTTAGTGTTAGGTTAGGGTAAGCGTTAGGTTGAGTGTTAGTGTAAGGGTTAGGGTTACGGTTAGTGTTAGGGTTAGTGTTAGCATTTTTGTTAGATTTAGAGCTAGGATTAGTGTTAGGGTTAGGGTTAGTATAAAGTTAGGGTTACTATTGTGGTTAGGGTTACTGTTAGGGTTAAGGTGAGGAGTCCTATAAGGGTTAGGGTCAGGGTTACACTTAGGGTTACAGTTAGCGTTAGGTTTACTGTTAGGGTTAGTGTTAGTTTTAGGGTTAGGGTTAGTGTTAATTTTAGGGTTAGGGTTAGTGTTAGGTTTGGGAAAGTGTTAGGGTTACAGTTAGTGTTAGAGTTAGTGTTAGTGTTAGGGTTAGGGTTAGTGTAAGATTTAGAGCTAGGGTTTAGGGTTATGAAAAGATTTAGTGTTAGTGTTAGGGTTAGGGTGAGGTTTAGGGTTAGGGTTTGTGTTAGGATTAGGGTTAAGATTAGGGTTACGGTTACAATTAGAATTCAGGTTAAGGTTAAGGTTAGGAATACAAGTAGGTTAGGTTTAGGGTTAGGGGTTGGGTTCGAGTTAGGGATAGATTTAGGGTTAGTGTTAGAGTTAAAGTTAGGCTTAGGGTTTGGGTTTATAATTAGGTTTAGGGTTAGTGTTAGGGTTAGGTTAGGTTTTGGGTTAGGGTTTGGGTTCGAGTTAGGGATAGATTTAGGGTTAGTGTTAGAGTTAAAGTTAGGGTTAGGGTTTGGGTAAGGGTTAGGGTTACTGTAAAGATTAGGTTTATGGTTAGATTTAGGTTTAGTGTTAGGTTTAGGGTTATTATTAGGGTTTGTATTAGGGTTATTTTTAGTGTTTGTGTTAGGGATAGGGTTAGGGTTAGGATTAAGTGTAAGGTTAGGGTTAGATTTAGAGTTAGGGTTATGGTTAGTGTTAGCATTAGTGTTAGGTTTAGTGTTAGTGTTAGAGTTAGGGTTTGTGTTAGGTTTAGGGTTTGTGTTAGGGTTAGGGTTAGGGTTAAGGCTAGGGTTATGATTAAGTTTGTGTTTAGAGATAGAGGTAGTGTTAGGCTTAGGGTTAACGTTAGTGTTACGGTTAGGGTTAGGGTTAGGATTATGTTTAGGATTAGTGTTAAGGTTATGGTTAGGTTTAGTGTTAGGGTTAGTTTTAGAGTTAGGGTTAGATTTAGGTAAGGGTTAGGTTTAGGGTTAGGTTCGGGTTAGGGTTGTGGTTTGGGTTAGGGTTTGTTTTAGGGTTAGGAATAGGATTAGTGTTTGCATTAGGTTTAGGGTTAGTGTGTTCGTTTGTGTTAGGGTTACTGTTAGGTTTACGATTAGGGTTAGGGTTAGTGTTGAAGTTAGGGTTAGTGTTAGGTTTAGGGTTAGGGTTATGGTTAGGGTTAGTGATAGGGATAGGGTTAGGTTTAGGTTTAGTTCATGTTAGGGTTGGTCTAGGTATAGTGTTAGGTTTAGGTGTAAATTTTTGCTAAGGGTTACAGTTAGTGTTACAGTTAGGGTTAGGGTTAGGGTTAGGATTAGTGTTTTGCTTAGGGTTACAGTTAGGTTTAATGTTTGTTTAAGGGTTATGGTTATAGTTAGTGTTAGCAATAGTGTTAGCTTTAGGGTTAGTGTTAGGGTTATTGTTAGAGTTAGGGTTAGTGTTAGAATTAAAGTTAGAGTTAGGTTTAGGGTTAGTGTTAGGGTCAGGGTTACAGTTAAGTTTAGGGTTAGGGTTGGAGATTGCTTTAGTGTTAATATTAGAGATAGGGTTACGATTAGTGCTAGGGTTAGTTTTAGGGTTTGTGTTAGGGTTAGGTTTATGGTTATGGTTAGGATTAGGGTAAGTGTTAGGTCTAAGTTTAGGGTTAGTGTTAGTGTTAGATTTAGGTTTAGGTTTAGGGTTAATGTTAGGTTTAGTGTTATGGTTAGGGTTAGGTTTCGTGTAAGGGTTAGTGTTAGTGTTAAAGTTAGATTTAGGGTTAGGGTTACTGTTAGTGTTAGATTAGGGATCAGGTTAGGGATAGTATTAGGATCAGGGTTACTTTTAGGGTTAGTGTTAGATATAGGGATAGGGGTAGGGTTAGTGTTAGGGTTAGGTTTCGAATTAGAGTTAGGTTAGTGTTAGGTTTAGGGTTAGGTAAGGGTTAGTTTAAGAGTTAGGATTAGGATTAAGGTTAGGGTTAGTGGTAGGGTTAATGTTAAGGTTAGTGTTATGGATCATGTTAGGTTGAGGTTTAGGGTTAGAGTTTGGATTAGGGTTAGGGTTAGGGTCACTGTTGGATTAGGGTGAGAGTTAGGGTTAGAGTTAGTGTTAAAGTTAGGGTTAGTGTAAGGTTTAGGTTTAAGGTTACTTTAGGGTTAGTGATAGGTTTAGGGTTAGGTTTAGGTTTAGTATTAGGTAAGAGTTAGGGTTATTGTTAGGGTACGGATTAGGGTTAGGTTTAGTTTAGGGTTAGTTTTAGAATTAGGGTGAGGATCAAGGTTAGGTATCGGGTTAGGTTTAGGGTTAGTTTAAGAGATAGAATTAGGGTTAGGGTTAGGGTTAGTGTTACAGTTAGGGTTATGGTTTATGTTAGGTTAGGGTTAGGTTTAGGGTTTGGGTTAGGGTTAGGATTAGTGTTAGTGATAGGTTTAGGATTAGTTATAGGTTTAGGATAAGTTATAGGTTTGGGGTTAGTGTTAGGGCTAGGATTAGGGTTAGGGTTAGTGTTACAGTTAGGGTTATGGTAGGGTTAGGAGTAGGGTTAGGATTAGTGTTAGTGTTATGGTTAGGTTAAGGGTTAGTTATAGGGTTAGGGTTCAGGTAAGATTTAGGGTTCGTTTTAGGGTTTGGGTGAGGATGTGGGTTAGGGTTAGGGTTATGTTTAGTGTTAGGGTTAGTGTTAGATTTAGATTTAGGGTAACATTAGTGTTAGTGTTATGCTTAGAGTTAGGTTTAGGGTTAGTGTTAGGGTGAGAATTAGGGTTAGGTTTAGGGTTAGGGTTAGTGTTAGGGTTAGGGTTCATGTTAGGGTTAGGGTTAGGGTTAGTGTTAGTGTTAGGGTTAGGGTTAATGTTAGTGTTAGGTTTAGGGTTAGGATTGGTTTAGGGTTAGTGTTAGGTGTAAATTTATGTTTAGGGTTAGGGTTAGGGTTGGGATTAATGTTTTGCTTAGGGTTAGAGTTAGGTTTAGGGTTTGTGTTAGGGTTAGGGTTAGAGATAGTGTTAGGGATAGGGTTAGGGTTAAGGTGAGGTATAGGGTTCGGGTTAGAGTTAGGGTTAGGATTAGTGTTAGGGTTATGGTTAGGATTAGAGTTAGGTATAGGGTTATGATTAGGGTTAGTGTTAGGTTTAGGGTTAGGATTAGTGTTAGCGTTAGTGTTTTGGATATGGTTAGGTATATGGTTAGGGTTAGTGTTAGGGTTAGGGTTAGCGTTAGTGTTAATGAGAGGTTTAGGATTAGTTATATGTTTGAGGTTAGTGTTAGGGATAAGGTTAGGTTTAGGGTTACAGTTAAAGTTAGGGTACGGGTTGGGATAGTGTTAGGTTTAGAGTTAGTGTTAGAATAAGGGTTAGGGTTAGCGTTAGGGTTAGTGTTAGGGTTTGGGTTAGGGTTAGAGTAAGGTTTAGGTTTAGGATTAAAGTTGGTGTTAGGGTTTGGGTTAGGGTTAGTTTTTTTTAGTTATGGTTAGGGTTAGTGTCAGAATTATGGTTAGGGTTAGTATTATCAATAGTGTTATTGTTAGTGTTAGGGTTAGAATTAGGGTTTGTGTTAGGGTTACCATTACGATTAGGATTTGTTTTAGGGTTAGGTTTAGGGGTATGGTTGGATTATGGTTAGGGTTAGGGTTAGGGTTAGGGTTAGTGGTAGGTTTAAGTGTAGGGTTAGTGTTAGTATTAGGGTTAGGGTTAGGATTAGGGTTAGGGTTAATGTTAAAGGTAAGTTTAGTGTTAGGTTTAGGGTTAGGGTTAGTGATAGAGTAAGGATTATTGTTACAATTACCATTAGGGTTAGGTTTTGGGTTAGTATTAAAGTAGGGTTCAGACTAGGTATGGATTATGGTGAGGGATAGGTAGTGTTAGGTTTATGGTTTTGGTTAGGGTTTTTGTTAGGGTTAAGGTAAGGATTAGAGATAGGCTTAAGTTTAGAATTAAGGTTATGGTTAGGGTTATGGTTAGGGTTTGTGTTAGGTTTAGGGTTATTGTTAGTATAAGTATTAGGGTTAGGGTTAGTGTTAAGTTTATGGTTAGGGTTAGGGTTAGGATTAGTGTTTGGTTTAGGGTTTGATTTAGCATTAGTTGAAGTGTTATGGTTAGGGTTAGTTTTATGGTTAGTGTTAGGTTTAGGTTAGGGTTAGGATTACAGTTAGGTTATGTTAGGGTTAGTTTTAGGGATAGGTTTAGTGTTTGTGTTAGAGTTATGTCTAGGGTTACGTTTGGGTTAGGTTTAGGTTTAGGTTCACATTAGGGTACGGTTAGGGTTAGTGTTAGATTGAGATTTAGGGTTAAGATTAGAGTTAGGTTTAAGGTTACAGTAAAAGTTAGGTTTAGTGATAGGGTTAGGGTTAGGTTTAGTTTAGGGTTCAGTTATGGGTTAGGATTAGATTTAGGGTTAAGTTTAGGGTTAGGTTTAGTGTTAAAGTTAGGTTTAGGGTTAGGGTTAATTTTAGGGCTAGGGTTAGAGTTGGTTTAGGGTGACACGGTTAGTGTTGGGGTTAGTGTTATGGTTAGGGATAGTGTTAAGGTTAGTGTTAGGGTTAGTGTTAGGGTTAGGGTCAGTGATATGTTAAGGTTTAGGTTTAGGTTTAAAGTTATAATTAGAGTTAGTGTTATTGTTAGGGTTAGGTTAGGGTGAGTGTTAGGGTTAGGTTAGGGTTAGTGTTAGGATTAGGGTTAAGTTAGGGTTAGGGTTAGGGTAGGGGTTATTGTTAGGGTTGGGGTTAGGTTTGTTAGGTAGGAGTCAGGGTCAGGGTTAGTTTTAAGATTAGGGTTAGGACTCAAATTAGGGCTAGGATTTGTTCTAGGTGTAATTTAGGGTTTGTTTTAAGTTAAGGTTTAGGGTTATGTCTATTGCTCGGTTTTGTTTGAGTTCCAGGGTTAGGGTTAGCACTAGTTTTATGATGAGTATTAGGGTTAGGTCTACTGTTAGTGTTAGGCTTAGGTTTATGGTTATGGTTATATTTAGAGTTAGCCTTAGATCTAGGGTTAGGCTAGGACTAAGGATAGGGCAAGGGTTAGGGCTAAGGTTAGGGCTAGGTTTAGAGTTATGGTAAGGTATAGGGTTAGAACTATGGATAGGGCTAGTGTGAGAGTTAGAGATTGTCTTAGGGCTAGGATTAGGGTTAGCTTTTGGATAAGGGTTAAGTTAAGGCCAGGATTAGGGCTAGAGTTAGTGTTCAGTTTAGGCCTAGTGATAGGGTTATGGTTAGGTTTACATTAAGGATAAGGGATGGTGTTATAGCTAGGTTTAGAGGTAGCATTAGGGCTAGAGTAGGAATAGGGATAGGCGTAGTGTTAGGGTTATGATTAAGGCTATGTTTAGGGCTAGGATGAGGGCTATTGTTTTTTGTTGTTGTTGTTTTTGTTGTTGCTTTTAGGGCTAGGATTAGGGCTAGGGCTAATATCAGGTCTAGGGTTACGGGTAAAGATAATTTTAGGGTCAAGTTTATGTCTACATCTAGTGTAAGGGTTAGGCATAGGGTAAGGGTCAGGTTCAGAGCTAGGGGAAATTTTAAGGTTAGGGTCAAGGTTAAGGTTTTGTTTAAGTTAGGATTTAGGTTTAGAGCTCAAATTAGCATTAGGGTTAGAGTTAGGGTAATGATAGAGTTTAGTTTAGGGTTCGGGTTAGGCTTAGGGTAATTGATAGTGTTAGCTTTAGCAATAGGGTTAGGGTTAGGCTTAGGGTTAGCATTAGGGTAAGGGTTATGGTTATGGTAGTGGGTCAGATTAAAACTTAGGTTAGAACTAGGGTTAATGTTAGGAATAGGTCTTGAGTTATGGTTAGGGTTAGGTTTAAGAACTAGGGTTAAGTTTAGGGTTATGGTTAGTGTAAGGGTTCGGTTTTGAGCTAGAATTATGGCTAGGGAGAGGGTTAGTTTTAGGGTTAGATCTAGGGATAGGATTATGGTATAGTTAGTGTTAGGGTTAGGGTTAGGGCTAGGGTTATCATTACGGTTAGGTTTAGGGTTAGGGTAATGGATAGGGTTAGATATAGGGTTAGGGTTAGGGTTAGATTATGGTTTAGGGTTAGGATTAGGGCTATGGTTATGTTTAGGTTTATAATTAGGTTTAGGGTTTGAATTAGGGTTAGGGCTATGCTGAGTGTTAAATTTAGGATTGTGTCTAGGGTCAGTTTTCCAGTTAGTTTACCCTAACACTAGATGCAGTCCTAACCCTAATCCTATAACTAGCCCAAATCATAACCCTAGTCCATACATTGGCTGTAACTTTAAACCTAGCTCTAACTCTAACCATAACCAGCTCTAAACTGAGACCTAACCTTAGCTTTAACCCTTACACTAACTCTAACTCTAGCCCTAACCCTAACCCTAAACATAGCCCTAACCCTAGCTGTAACCCTATCCCTTACCATAAGTTAACCCTAACTTAATGCTAACACTAGTCTTAAACTTAATCCTTACTTTAACCCAAACCCTAAACCTATTAGTAGTCCTAAGCTTAGCCCTCATTCTACCTCTAACCATAACCCAAACCTGACAATTATTCTGACCCTAACGGTAACCGTAGGTCTAAACCTGACCCTGAACATAAACCAAACCCTAACACTAGCACTAGCAGTAAACCTATACCTAAACCTAACCCTAACACTAGCCCTAACCCGAACACTAACCCTAGCACTAGTCCTATCCCTTACCCTAAGCCCAACCCTAAACTTAATGCTAACCCTAGTCCTAACTCTAATCCTTACCCTAACACAAACCATAACTTTATTACTAGTCCTAATCCTAGCCATCATTCTAGTTATAACCATACCCATAACACTATCCCTAATCCTGACCCTAACCATAAACCAAACTCTAACATTAGCCCTAAACGTAAACCTATACCTAAACCTAATGCTAACAATAGCCCTCGACATAAACCTAATTATAAATCTAGCCATATATCTCACCCATGACCAAAAAAAAAACCTAGCCCTAGCCCTAATGGTAACCCTTAACCTAACCCAAACACTAATCCTACATATAGACCTAACCAATCCTAATTTAAGCTCTATCCCTAATCCTAATCCTAATCCAAATACAGACCCTGACACTAACACCAACTTAGCTTTAAAACTGATCCTAACCAAAACATAAACCTAACACTACACCTAGCCATAACCCTTACCATAACCCTAGTCCTTATATACCCATAGCCCTAACCCTATCTGTAAACCTAACACAAAATCTAGCCCTAAACCTAGGCCTAAACCTAGCCCTAAGCATAACCCTAATCCTGATTGTATCCCTCACACTAATCCTAACCCTCAACTTAGACCTAAACCTAGCTAATACCCTAACCCTAACTCTAAACATAACCCTAGCCCTATCCCAAAACCTAACACTAACCCTAGCCCTAATCATAATGTTAATACTAGCCCTAATACTATCTCTATAATTATCTATTACAATAAACCTAACCCTAAACCTAATGATAACCCTAGCTCTAACTGTAACTGTAAACCTAATCCTAGACCTAACCCTAAACCTAACCCTCATCATAGCCCTAACCCTGGATCAAATATTAAACTATACTCTAACTAAACCTAGCCTAAACCCTAACACTAAACCTAAACCTAAAACTACCCCTAACACTAACTTTACATCTAATCCTATCCATTAACCTAACTATAAAGGTAACCTCAGCCCTAACCCTAACTCTAACCATAAAATAACCATAAATCTAACCCTAGACATAAGACTAAACCTAACTCTCACCCTAGAACTAACCCTAGTTCAAATCCTAACCTATATCCTAAACCTAACCCAAACACTAACCCTAGTTCTAGCCCTAACCCTAACCCTAACTCTAGCCCTAACCAAAATGCTAACCCTAACCCCAGCTCTAATGCTATCCATTACCCTAACAATAACCATAACACAAATGCTAACCCTAGGCCTAAACCTAACCCTATAACTAACCCTAACCATACTCATTATCCTAGTCTTAACCTGAATCCTAAACTTAAACCTATCCATTACCCTAAACCTAACTCTAACCCAAACCATAATTTGAGCCCTAACCCTAAAACTTAACCTAACCCATAACCGAAACCTGAAGCTGATCTTAAAAAACACCTAATTCTAAACTTGATCCTTACCCTAAACCTAACCCTTATGAAAGACCTAGCCATGAAACTAACCCTATAACTACTCCTAGCCATAACCCTAAACCTGACATTATCCCTATCCCTAAAATTTGCCCTAAACATAACAAAAGCCCCAGCCCTCATCCTAACACTAAATCTAGCCTTAATCCTAACCCAATCCTAACCCTAACCCTAAACCTAATTCTAATCATTGCCCTAGCCCTAAACCTAGCTATAACCCCATCTCTTCCCCTAAACCTAACCCTAAACATAGTCCTAAAATTAGGCCTAACCCTAACACTAATCCTAGACCTATTCCTAGGCCTAGTTTAGCCCTAACCCTAATCCTAACCCTAGCCTTAAGACTAAATCTAATTCTTGCCTAACCATATTTCTAGTTCTAACCCTTTCCCTTACCATAACCTTAGCCTTAGACCTAAAACATAACCGAGCTATGGTACTAACCCTAATCCTTAACTTAAGCAAAATCCTAACCCTACATCTAGTCCTAAGCCTACCCCCAATTCAATTCCTATCCCTAACCTAAAAATAACCCTGAACCTGACTCTGAAACTAACACTAATTGTAACTCAAACCATCACCCTAAATTTAAACCTAATCCAAAACTAGAGTTAGTCGTAATTGTAACCCTAAAATTAGCCCCAATCATAACCCTAGTTCTTACATTAGCCATATCACTAACACTAGCCCTAACAAAACCCAAAACCTAGCCCTAATCTGAGCCCAAACCCTAGCTTTAATCCTATCTCTAACCCTAAATGTAGCTCTAACCCTTACCCTAAACCTAACCCTAAATTAATTCCTTACACTAAACCTAAACCTAAACCTAACCAAAACCCTAGCCGTAACCCTAGCTCTAACCCTATCCAATACCCTAACCTGAACACTAACCCTAATGTTAACCCTCAGCCTAACCCCAAAACATTCCCTTACCATAACCTATCCATTATCCTAAACATAACCCTAACCCTAAAGCTAAACTAATACTAGAGCTAGACGTAACAATAACCCTAAAACTAGCCACAATTGTAACCCTAGTTCTTACATTAGTCGTAGACCTAAAGATAACACCAAACCTAGCCCTAATCCAAGCCCTAACACTACCTTTAACTCTAACCCTAGCCCTAACCCTAACCCTCACCCTAAGCCTAGCCCTAACCCTATCCCTAAACTTAGCACTAACCCTGTCCCTTATCCTAAGCTAAACTCTAACCCTTAATCTACCTAGTTTTAACCTAATCCTTAGCCTAACCCAAAACATAACAATATTACTAGTCCTAACACTAGATCTCAATCTAGCTCTATCCCTATCCAAAATATAAAATCTAAACCTTACCCTTATTCTGACTCTACTACTAACCATAGGTGTAAACCTGACCCTAACCCTAACCGACCCCTAACATTGGTGCTACCTGTAACCCTATACCTATACCTAACCCTAAAACTGGACCTAGATATACACCTAATCCTTCATCTAGCGATAACTCTAGCCCTGGCCTTAAACAAAAGCCTAGCCCTAGCCCTAGCCCTAGCCCTAAAAATAACCCTTAACCTAACCCAAACACTAACTCTACCCCTAGACATAACCCTAGTCCCAATGCTGGACCTAATCATAAACCTAACCCTAACCCAAACACTGACCCTTACCCTAACACAAACCCTAGCTTGAAACCTTATTCTAACAGAAAACCTAACCCTAAACTAGACCTAGCCATGTCACTAATGCTAAAACTAGCCACAACCATAAGCCAAAGCCTACCTCTAACTCTATACATTACCCTAACCATAACCCTAGCCCTAATGCTAACCTGAGCCCTAACCCTAACCCTGACTCTAACCCTAAACCTCGTCCTAGTGCAAAACTTAGCTCAATCCCGAACCCTTAAATATAACCTAACGCTAACATTAACCCTTGGACTAAACCTAACCCTAACCATAACCCGAGCCCTAATCCTAATCTTAACCCTAACCATAACTCTAGCTCTAACCCTACCCATTAACTTAATCCTAATCCTAACCCTAATGATAACCCAAGCCCTAACCCTAAATCTACCTTAACCCTAACCCTAGACATAGCCATAAACCTAAACCTTGTCATAGACCTAACCCTAGCTCAAACCCTAAACATTACAATAAACCTCACCCTACACCTATCCCTAACACTCCCTTAAGGCAAAAACTAATACTAACCTTAACCCTAACCCGACGTCAAACCCTATTTAATACCCTAAAACTAATGATAACCCTAGCCCTAATCCTAACACTAACCTTGACCCTAACCGTAACTATAACCTAGACCTAACCCTAAACCTAACATTCGCCCTAGTGCTAACCCTAGCTCAAACCCTAAACCGTACCCTAAACCTAAACCTAACGCTATCCCTGGGCATAACCCTAACCCTAACTTTACCTCAAGTCCCAATATTAACCATAACCCTTGTCCTAACCCTAGTTTTTACACTCTCCATTACCCTAAACATAACACTTACTCTAATGCTAACCCTAACCTAACCCAAACCCTAAGGTTAACCTAAGCCTTTCACTAACTCTAACACTATCTATTACCCTACACATAACCTAAGCTCTAAACCTAACCCTATCATACCATATCCCTAACCCTAATGCTAATTTGAGCCCTAATCCTAAACCCTATCCTAAACCAAAACCAAAACCTGATTCTAACCCTAATCATACCCCCAGCTCTAAACCTAACCCTTATCCTAGACCTAGCCATAAATCTAACCCTCAATCTATCCCTAACTGTAACCCTAGATTTGACACTAGCCCTAGACCTAATTCTTACGATAACCCTAAAACAAACCCTAGACCTCATTCTAGCCCTAAACCTAGCCTTATTACTAACCCAAAACATAATCCTAGCCCTAATCATAATTCTAACTTTCGACCTAGCACTAACACTAGCTATAACCCCATCCCTTCCCCTAAACCTAACCCTATCCCTAAACATAAACCTAAGCCTAAAACTAGGCCTAAACCTAGCACAAAACCTAGACCTAATCCTAGCCCTAAACCTAACCTAACCCTAGCCCTAAGACTAACTCTAACTCTCACCCTAGTCCTATTCCTAGTTCTATCCCCAACCCTTACCATAACCCTAAAACTTGCCCCAAAATTAGCCCTAACCCAGCCCTAGCCCTAATCCTACATCTAATCCTAACTCTAAATGTAACCCTAAACCTAAGCCTAAATTTCTCACTAATACAAGCTGTAACACTAATAGTAATCCTAAAACTAGCCCTACCCTAGCCCAAGCCCTACAACAAAACAGAGCCACAGCCCTAACCCTAACATTTAACCTAAACCAAACCCTAAGCCTACCACCTAGCTCTAAACCTAGCTCTAATTTGAGTCATATCCCTAACCCTAAAACTATCCCAGACCCTTACTCTGACCCTACACTAACTCTAGCTCTAATCATCACCCAAAACCTAAACCGAACCCAAACACTAGAACTAGCCCTAACCCTAACCCTAAAACTAGCCCTAATCATAACCCTAGTTCTTACATTAGCTGTAGCCCTAACCCTAGCAGTACCCTAATCCAAAACCTATCCTAATCAGAGCCCTAACACTAGCTTTAACACTAACAATAGCTGTAAATCTAGATCTAACACTTACCCTAAATCTAATGCTAACCCTAACCCTTGAAATAACCCCAAACCTAACACTAATCCTAGCCCTAATCCTAACAATAACCCTAGCCCTAAAGCTAGCTCTAATCCTATCATTACCTTAACCCTAACCCTAACCCTAATGCTAACCCTAGGATAACCCTAACCCTATTCCTAACCCTAAACCTATCCATTACACTAAAACTAACCTGAACTCTAAACCTAACCATATCCATAAACCTAATCCTAACCCTAACTCTAACCTAATTTGAGCCCTAACCTTAAACATTAACCTAATCCAACCCGGAACCCTGTACCTTACCCTAATAATGCCCCTAGCTCTAAACCTTACCCTAAACCTTAACCTAACCCTTATACTATACCTAGCCATAACCCTAACCCTCAAACTATCTCTAACCATAATCCTAGACCTGACATTAGCCCTAGAACTAATGAAGCCCTAACCCTAACACAAACCTTAGCCCTAATCTTAGCCTTAAACTTAGCTTTAATCCTAACTCTAACCCTAACACTAGCCCTAACCCTAATTTTAACCCTCACCCTAGTTCTAAACCTAGCAATAACATCATGCCTAACCATAACCATAACCCTAACCCTTGCCCTAAACCTAGGCCTAGCCTTAATACTAACCCTAGCTCTAAACCTAGCCCTAATAAAGCCCTAACCCTAATCCTACCAAACCCTAACCCTAAGACTAACTCTAACTCTTGCCCTAGCCCTATCCTTAGATCTAACCCTATCCCTTATGATAACCCAAACCCTAGACCAAACCCCAGCCATAATCTAGATTTAACCTAACTCTAAATCTAACCCTAACCATAAGCCTAAACCATACCCTATCACTAGCTTTAACCCTAACACTAATTTGAAAACAAGCCCTAACCCTAGCCCTAGCACTCAAGCAAAACTGAGCCATAGCACTGACACTAACACTTAACATAAACCATAGCCTAAACCTACACCTAGCCCTAACACTAGCCCTAATTCAAGTCCTAACCCTAACCTTAGAACTAATTCTAACCCTGACTCTGACACTAACACTGACCCTAGCTCTATACATCACCCTATCCCTAAACCTAATCCTAACATTACACCTCGCAATAAACCTAACCCTAAACTAGCCCTAATTGTAATGACAGTTCTTACATTAGCCATACCCCTAAACCTAACACAAAACCTAGCCCTAATCCAAGGCCTAACCCTAGCTTTAACCCTAAACCTAGCCCTAATCCTAACCCTATCCCTAGTCTTAACCCTAGCTCTAACCCTATCCCTTACCCTAAGACAAACCCTCACCCTATTGCTACCCTAGTCCTAACCCTAATCTTAAGCCTACTACAAACCCTAACTTTATTACTAGTCTTATCCCTAGCCCTCATTCTAGCTCTAAACTTAACTCAAACCCTAACCCTAACCCTGACCCTTATTCTGACTCTAACACAAAACCTAGGTTTAAAACTGACCCTAACCCTTATCCAAAACCTAACACTAGCCCTACCAGTAATCCTATACCTAAACGTAACACTAACACTACCCCTAGACCTAAACCTAATTGTAAATATAGCCATAACCCTACCCTTAGCCCTAACAATAACCCTTAACCAAACCAAACACTAACCCTACACCTAGACCTAAACCTAGTCCACATTCTGGACCTAACCCTAAACCTAATCCTAACCTGAACCCTGACACTTACCCTAACAAAAACCCTAGCTCTAAACCTTATCCTAACCCAAAAACTAACCCTAACACTAGAAAATCCCTAAATCTAGCCATAACCATAACTCTAGCTCTTAAATTACTAATACACCTAACACTAGGCCTAAACCCCACACAAAACCTAGCCCTAATTGTAGCCCTAAACCTAACCCTAAGCATAACTGTAACCCTAAACCTAGCCCTAAACCTAACCCTAACCCTCGTCCTAGCTCTAACCCTAGCTCAAACCCTTAACCTTACCATAAACATAACCCTAGCCCAAACCCAAAACCTCACCCAAACCCTAGACCTAATCCTAATCTAAAACATAGCACAAACCCTGGCTCTAACTCTATCCACTACCTTAAACATAACACTAAACCTAATGCAAACCCTAGCCCTAACCTTAATCCTAACCCTACCCTAGCCCTGACTGTAACCCTAACCCTCACTCCAGTCCTAAACCTACCTCAATCCCTAACCCTTAAACTTAAGCTAACCCTAACTCTAACCGAAGGCCTAACACTAACCTAACCCTAGCCCTAATCCTAACCTGAACCCTAGACATAACCCTAGCTCAAAACCTACCCATTACCCTAAACTAAAATTTACCCTAATGATAACACTAGACCTAAAGCTAAACATACCCTAAACATAAACATAAACCTAACCCTAGAACTAGCAGTGGACCTACCCTAAACCTAACCTAAGCTAGCTCAAATCCTATCCCTAACCCTAAACCTAACCCTAACTCTAACCTAAACTTATCCTTAACTCTAACCTGACATCTAAATCTATTACCCTAACCCTAATGATAACCCTAGCCCTAACCCTAACACTAACCCTAACACTAACCATGACCATAACCCTAGCACTAACCTTAACCTAGCACTAACACTAGATCAAACCCTAAACCATTTCCGAAACCTAATCCTAACTCTAACCCTCGCCCTAACCCTGACCCTAACCCTAACTCTAGCCCTAATCCTAACCATACCCCTAGCCCTAAACCTAGGTCTAACCCTATAAATTACCCTAATGATACCATAACACTAATACTAACTCTAGGCATAAACCCTAAACCTATCACAAACCAAAACCATATCTATTACTCTAAACCTAACCTGAACCCTAATCCTAACCCTATCCATTACCCTAACCCTAACTCAAACCTTAATGCTAATTTGAGCCCTAAACCTAAACCTTATCGTAACTCAAACCCAAAGCCTGACCATGACCCTAATAATACGCCTAGCTCTAAACCTGACCCTTTCCCTAAACGCAACACTTAAAGTTGACCTAGCCATAAACATAAACCTAAGACTCTCCCTAACTGTAAACCTAGACCTGACATTAGCCATAACACTAATTCTTGCCCTAAACCTAACACAAAACCTATCCCTAATCCTAGTGTTAAACCCAGCCTTAATCCAAACCCAAAGCATAACCCTAGACCTAACCTTAAAGATAATCATAAAACTAGCCCTAACCCTAACCATAGCACTAAAACAAAACTGAGCAACAGGACTAACACTAAACCTGAACTTAAACCAAACATTAGCACTACACCTAGAACTAACCCTAGCCCTAATTCAAGTTCTAATCCTAACCTTAAAAATAACCCAGAACCTGACTCATATCCTAACACTCATCCTAGCTCTAAACAGCACCCTAAACTTAAACCAAACACTAACAGTAACCTTAGCCCTAAATTCCAGTCCTAACCCTAACCGTAAAACTAACCCTGACCTGACTCATATCCTAACACTATCTCTAGCTATAAATATCAATCTAACTTTAAACCTAACCCTAAAACTGACCTACCCCTAACCTAACCCTGAAACTAACCCTAATTGTAACTCTAGTTCTTATATTTGTCATTGCCCTAGCCATAGCCTTAACCCTCACACAAAAACTAGCCCTAATCTGAGCCCTAAAACTAGCTTTAACCCTAACCATAACCCTAACCCTAGCCCTAAACCTATGTCTAACCCTATCCCTTATCCTAAGCAAAACCCTAACCTTAATGGTAACCCTAGACCTATTCCTAATTCTTAGGCTAATCAATTATTAACCTTACTAATAGTCCTAACCCTAGATCTAATTCTAGATCTAAACCTTACCAAAACCCTAAAACTAACCCTGACCCTTATCCTGACCATCACACAAACCAGAGGTTTAAACCTGACCATAACCCTAAACCAAACCCTAACACTAGCCCTACTGGTAACCTTCAATCTAAACCTAACCCTACCATTATCCCTAGATCTAAACCTAATTCAAAATCTAGCCTTAACTTTAGGTCTAGACCTAAAGAAAAACCTAGCTTTAGCCCTCACAATAACCCTTAACCTAACCCAAACACTACCTCTACCTCTAGCCCTAAACCTAGTCCTAATTCTGGCCATAACCCTAACCCAAACACTGTCCCTTTCTGTAACACAAATCCTAGCTCTAAATTTTATGCTAACGCAAAATCTAGCCATAAACCTAACTCTAGGTCTTACATTACATATAGCCCTAATGTTAGCCCCAAGCCTCACACAAAACCTAGCTCTAAGCATAACCCTAACCCTAACCCTAGACCTAACCCTAACCCTAACCCTTGCCTTAACACTAACCCTAGCTCAAACACTAACCCTTGCCCAAATATAAATCTAGACCTAACTCTAACCCTCACTCTAGTCCTAATCCTAACCATAACCAAGGCCAAACCCTAGTTCTAACTCTATCCATTACCCTAAACATAACCCTAACCCTAATGCTAAACCTAGCTCTAAACTTAACTCTAATCCTAAACCTAGATGTCACACTAACCCTAACCATTGCCCTAGCCCTAAACATAGCTCAAACCTAACGCTTACCCTAAACCTAACCCTAACACTAACCCTAGGCTTAACCCTAACCCTAACAGCCCTAATTCTAACCATAACCCTAGCCCTAAATCTATCCATTACCCTAAACATAAGCCTAATCCAAATGCTAACCCTAGGCCTAACTCTAAACCTATCTCTAACACTAACCCTATCCATTTCCTAAAACTGACCTGAACTCTAAACCTAACCTTATTAATTACTCTAACCCAATCCCTAAACCTAATGCTAAATCAAGACCTAAACCTAAACCATAGCCTAAACCAAACCCTAAACAAGACACTTACCCTAACAATACACCTAGCTTTAAACTGGACCCTTTCCCGAAACCTAACCCTTACAATAGACCTAGCCATAAACCTAACCTTAACAATATCCCTAAGTGTAACTCTAACTGACATAAGCCATAGACTTAATTCTCGCCCTAAACCTAACACAAACCCAAGCCCTCATCTGAGCCCTAAAACTAGCCTTCATCCTAACCTGAACCTACCATAACCCAATCCCTAATTTCAACCCTCGCCCTATTTCTGAACCTAGGTATAACTACATGCCTTCCCCTAACCCTAACCCTAACCCTAATCCAACACTAACACTAATGCTAACCCTAACACTAACACTAACACTAACCCTTAGCTCTAATCCTAGCCCTAATTTAGTACTAATCATAACCCTAACTCTAACCCTACCCCTAACACTAACTCTAGCTCTTGCCCTAGACCTATTTCTAGTACTAACTCTATCTGTTACCATAACCCTAAGACTCGCCTTAACCTAACCCCTAAACCTAGCCCAAGTCCTAAACATAACTCAAAATATAACCCTAACCTAAGCCTGAACCTCAACCTACCACTAGCCCTAACACTATTGCTAATCTTAAACTAGTTCTAAACCTAGCTGTAGCTCTAAAACAAAATTGAGCCCTAGACTTAACCCTCACACTAACCTAACTGTAACCTAAGACCTGATATTAGACCTAACCCCAATTCTTGCCCTAACCCTAACACAAAACCTAACCCTACACAACCCATAACACTAGCCTTATTTCTAGAGTTATCCCTAACCATAAAACTAACACTGACCTTGACTCTGACCCTAACAGTAACCCTATTTCAAATCATCACTCTAAATATAACCTAACCTTAACACTAGACCTAGCCCTAAACCTAACCCTAAAACTAGCCCAAATCGTAACCCTAGTTCTTATAATAGCCATAGCCCTACCCTAACCCTAACCTAAAATCCTAGCCCTAACCCTAACACTATCTTTAACCCTAACCTAACTCTAAACCTAATCCTAACCCTAGCCTTAATCCTAACCATAACCCTAGCCCTAACTCTAGCTCTAATCCTATCTATTACCTTAATCCTAACCTTAACCCTAATACTAATCCTAGGACAACACTAATTCTATCCATAACCCTAACCCTATTCATCACCATAAACCTAACCTGAACCCTAAATCTAACCATATCCATTATCCTAACCCTAAACATAATCATAACCTAATTTGAGCCCTAACCCTAAACCTTAACTTAAACAAACCCTAACTGTTACCCTGACCCTAATAATATCCCTATCTCCAAAAGAGACCCTAACTCTCAATCTAAACCTTACACTATACATAGTCATAAACCTAACCCTGAAACTATCCCTAACCATAACCCAAGACCTAACATTAGCCCTAGCCCTAATGTTAGCCCTTATGCTAAAATAAATAAATAAATAAATAAATAAATAAAGAAAGAAAGAAAGAAAGAAAGAAAGAAAGAAAGCCGTTATCCTGGCCCTAAACCTAGCCTTAATCTGAACACTAACCCTATCACTAGGCCTAACCCTAAAGTGAACCCTCACCCTAGACCTTAACCTAGGTATAATATTATAATGTACCCTAACCCTAATTTTAACCCTAGCCCTTAACCAAGACCTAGCCCTAATACTAAACCTAGCTCTAATCCTTGGCCTAATTTAGCCCTAACCATAAATCTAATCATATCCCTAACACCAATACTAACTCTAACTCTTGCCCTAGCCCTAACCCTAGTTCTAAAATTATCCCTTACCATGACCCAAAACCTAGCCCTAACCCTAGCCCAAAATTTAGTCCTAGCCATAAACCTAGATCTAACCTTCACTCTAAATCTAACCCTAACCTAAAACCTAAACCTCACCCTAACACTAGCCCTAATCTTAATGCTAATTTGAAAACTATCCCTAACCATAGGCATAGCATTCAAGCAAAACTGAGATACAGCTCTAACGCTAAACCTTAACCTAAACCAAACACTAACACTATGCCTAGCCCTCACCCTAGCCCTAATTTGAGTCCTAAACCTAACAGTACAACTAATAATGACTGTGACTCTGATCCTAAAACTAACCTTATTTCTAAACATAACCCTAACCCTAAACCTAACCCGAACAAACTAGCCCTAATCCTAATGCCAGGTCTTACATTAGCAATAGCCCTAACCCTAACACAAAACCTAGCCTTAATCTGAACCCTAACCCTAAGTTTAACCCTAAGGCTAACACTAACCCTAACCCTAGCTCTAACCCTATCCCTTACCCTATACCAACCCTCACCCTAATGCTAACCTAGTCCTAACCCGAATCCTTAACCTACCCCAAACCCTAACTCTATTACTAGTCCTAACCCTAGGCCTCATTCTATCTCTAACACTTACCCACACAATAAGCCTATCCCTGAGCCTTATTCTGACCCTAACACTAACCTTAGGACTAAGCCTGACCCTAACCCTAAACCAAACACTAACACTAGCCCTATGGGTAAACCTATACCTAAACCTAACCATAGCATTAACACTAGACCTAAATTTAATGTTAAATATAGCCATAACTCTAGCCAGAGCCCTAAACAAAAACCTAGCTCCAGCACTATCAATAACCATTAGTCTAACACAACGAATGACAATACCCCTAGAACTAACCCAAGTAAAATTGTGCTCCTAACTGTAAATCCAATGCTAACCTGAACACTGACCCTTACCCTAACACAAACCCTAGCTCTAAACCTAATACTGTCCCAAACCTTCCCTAACACTAGACCTATCCTTAACCCTAACCTTACAACTAGCCATCACCATAATCCCAGTTCTTACATTTCCCATAGTCCTAACACTAGCCATAAACCTCCTCCCAAAACCTAGCCCTAAATGTAGCACTAAAACTAGCTGTAAGCCTAATCCTAACCTTAGCCCTAGCCCTAACCCTCATAGAAATTTGAAGAAAACTAGGGCCACGCTGGAGCTCTCTGTGCAGATGGAAGGCTCGGCTTTGTGGTTGCTCTGGGCTCAGTGGGAAGCCAGAAGTCTCTGCTGAGCCTGAGCTCTCTGCACAGAGGGAAGTCTTGGCTGCGCATGTGATCTCAGCTCAGATGGAAATCTCAGCTGTGTGTGAGCTCTTGGCACAGAGGGAAGTTTTGGCTTGGGGTTTGCACTCGGCTCAGACAGAAGACTCGGCTGTGCAGGCGCTCTCGGCGCAGAGGACAGGTAGCACAGAACACAGAGACTTTGCTTGTGGATCACCAGTCCAAGCTCTGGACATGGCCAAAGGTCACCCCAGAACCACCCACCTCACCAAACACCCTACACAGGTAACAGATGGAATGCATCTTGGAAAACCTTACCATCTATCAGTGACCATGGCTACCAGCTCAGTTCTGCGGCTGCTCAAGTACCCAGTTTCCAACTCCCCTACCTCTAGCTGTGATAACTCAAGATTTTTCTCACAAGCTTATTCTTTGGGGGGGCGGGCATCGTTATCAATGCAGAACAGCAACTGTACAGGTACCTGGTTTCCAACTCAGAGACTAAGAGTAGGGAGGCTCCAGGTAGAAGCTCAAGCCCTCTCAAACTGGCTACCTCCACCACCCTTAGCACAGAAACTCAAGCTAGGAATAGACAACTTAACCTACTGGAAGAAAACAGAGTTCTGAGAGACTTTTCTATTCTCACTCTTCATCTATTCTCCTCTACTCTTTCCCCTCTGGCCCTCACAGTCTCAACATATGTGAAACCAAGAACTTTGCATGAAATTGGACTTTAAGAACTGAATCACCAGAATTGTTTAATATAGAGTAATTGCATAGGCCCACCACACCCCCCCTTTATTTTATATTATTTTCATTCTCCCTCTCTTTCTTGTTTTTTTTTCTTCTTTTTCTTCCTCCCTCTATCCCACTTTCAACCTCCAAACTTTTACTATTTATACATAGGGTAATTTTATGAATACTGATAAGAAATTTGAATTTATACATTCTTCCATAAATTACCCTTGTCTATTCATTACAGTTCTCCTCCAATATACTAAGATACATTAATCTCATACCCTCATTCCTTTCCACCTTAACATAGCATCCTACCCCTGATCATCAGTTTTCTATACACCACCAGAAACGGTATGCCTTTTATGAAACTAATGACTACATTCTAAATAATAATTGAAGCCAATATCTGTAAATATAGAATCTAAATATGAGTGTATTTATAATGGTTACGCTTAGGCTTCGGGTTAGGGTTAGATTTAGAGTTAGGATTTGATCTATTGTTAGGGCTAGGACTAAGGATAGGGCAAGTGTTAGGACTAGGTTTAGGGTTAGGGTTAGGGTTATGGTAAGGGATAGGGTTAGAACTAGTGATAGGCTAGTGTGAGATTTAGAGTTAGACGTAGGGCTAGGGCTAGGGTTATGTTTAGGGATAGGGCTAAATTAGGGCTAGGTTTAGTGTTAGGTTTAGACCTCAGGTTAGGGTTAGAGTTAGAGTTATATGTAGGGTAAGGGAATGGATAATAGCTAAGTTTTGGGCTAGGGTGAGGGTTAGTATTAGGGTTAGTGCTAGGGTTAGGGTTAGGGTTATGATTAAGGCTAGTCTTAGGGATAGAATGAAGACTAGTGTTTGTGTTAGGGTTAGGGCTAGTATTAGGGCTAAGGCTAATGCCACGTCTAGGGTTACAGTTAGGGATAGATTTAGTGTTAGGTTTATGGCTTGGTCCAGTGGAAGGGTTAGATTTAGGGTAAGGGTTAGGTTTAGAGTTAGGGTTATTATTAGGGCCAGGTTCAAGTTTAGGGTTTGGTTTATGTTAGAGGTAAGTTTTAGGGCTTGAATTAGCATTAGGTTTAGGGTGAGGGTTAATGACAGAGTTAGGTTTAGGGTTTAGATATGGTTTAGTGTAATGGATAGGGTTAAGGTTAGGCCTAATGTTTAGCATAAGGGTTAGGGTTATCATTAGGGTAATGGATAGGGTTAGACCTAAGATTAGGGCTAGGGATATGTATAGGATTAGGGCTTCTGTTTAGGTTAGGGTTAGGTTTATGTTTAGGGTTAAAGCTAGATTTAGGACTCGGATTAAGGCTAGGTTTTGGGTTAGGTTAGGGCTAGGGTTAAGGCTATGGGTAATGTACGAAGTAGGGTTATGATTAGCACTAGTTATAGGGTTAGGTTTAGGGCTAGGTCTAGTGTTAGGGTTAGGTTTATGGTTATGACAATATTTAGAGCTAGATTTAGTGTTAGAGTCAGAGTCAGTGTCCATATAACTTTTCAGGTTAGATTTAAGACTGAAATAGAGATAGGTATAGGGCTAGGTGTAAGGTTAGGGTTTGGTTTAGGTTAAGAGTTAGGATTAGGGCTATGACTCGGTTTCTTTTTAGGCTAGGGGTAGGGTTAAGGCTAGGTTTAGGATTAGTTTTAGGGTTAGGGCTAGTGTTAATGTGAGTTTTAGGCTTAGGTTTAGGGTTAGATTTAGAGTTAGGTTTAGATCTAGGGTTTGAGCTAGGGTGAAGGATAGGGCTAGGGTTAGGGCTAAGTTTAGTGCTAGGTTTAGGGTGATAGTAAGGGATAGGTTTAGAACTCGGTATAGGTCTAGGGCGAGAGTTAGAGTTAGTCTTAGGGCAAGGATTAGTGTTAGGGTTAGGCCTAGGGTTAGGGCTAGGGTTAATGTTAGGTTTAGGGTTAGGGTTCGGTTTAGGGTAAGGGTTGGGATTACAGCTAGTTTTATGGTTAGGGTGAGGGTTATAATTAGGGTAAGTATTAGGTTTATGATTAAGGTGAAGTTTATGTCTAGGATATGGGCTAAGGTTTGTGTTAGGGTTAGGAGTAGGATTAGAGCTAGGGTAAAATTCAGGTCTAGGTTTACAGTTAGGGATAGTTTAGGGTTAGGTTTATAGCTAGTCTATTTTATGGGTTAGGTTTATGGTTAGGGTCAAGTTTAGAGCTAGGGTATTATTAGAGTTAGGGTCAGGTTTCAGGTTTTTGTTAGGTTAAGGTTTAGGTTTAGTGCTAGAATTAGCATTATTGTTAAGGATAGAGTAATGATAGGTTTAGGGTTCAGGTTAAGTGTAGGGTAATTCATAGGGTTAAGATTAGGTATAGTTTTAGGGTTTGGCCTAGGGTTAGCATAAGTGTTAGGGTTATCATTAGAGCAATGGATAGGTTAGAGCTAGGGTTAGGGCTAGGGTTATGCTAAGGATTAGGTATAGGCTTAGACTTAGGCTTAGGGTTAGGACTATGGTTAGGATTAGGATTAGCTTTAGGTTTAAAGCTATGGTAGACCTTGGATTCGGGCTAGGTTTTGCAATAGGTTAGGGCTACAGCTAATGTAAGAACTTGTTATGATTCAGGCTAGTTTTAGGGTTAATGTTAGGGCTAGGTATAGTTTTAGGGTTAGGTTTAGGGTTGGGGTGGTGTTTAGAGCTAGGGATACTGGTAGTGTCAGGGTTAGTGTTCAGGTTAGTTTTATGGTTAGAATTAAAGCCAGAATTAGGGCTAGGGGAAGAGTTAGTGTTAGGCTTAGGCTAAGGTTATTGTTAGGGCTAAGTCTAGGTTTTTCATTAGGTCTAGGGTTCGAGAGTTATGGCTAGATTTATGATTAGGTTTAGGTCTAGGGATAGTGTTAGGGTTAGGTTTAGGTATAAGGTCACCAGAAGGGCTACTGTTAGTGTTCAGTTTAGGGTTAGGTTCAGGTTTAGATCTACGATTGGTTTTAGGGTCAGAATAAGGGTCAGGGTTAGGGTTAGGATTTGGGTTATGGTTAGAGCTAGAATGAGTGCTAGTGTGAGGACTAGTAATAGGGTTAGGGTTTGTGTTAGGTTAAGGATGAGGGTTAGCATTATGGTTAGGGTTTGGCTTAGGGTAAGGGATAGGGTTAGAGCTAGGGTTAGGGCTTGGAATTGGGCAAGGGTTAGGTTAACGCTAGGTTTAGGGCTCAGATTAGGGTGAAT
The DNA here is from genome assembly GCF_021218885.2 of Marmota monax. Taxonomy (NCBI): domain Eukaryota; kingdom Metazoa; phylum Chordata; class Mammalia; order Rodentia; family Sciuridae; genus Marmota; species Marmota monax. The sequence goes on along the minus strand of NW_026695131.1, from coordinate 799,146 downwards.
ATTGTGTTAGGTTTAGGGCTAGGCAACGGCTAAAATAAGAACTAGGGTTACAATTAGGTAAATTTGAGGTTATGGTTAGGGGTTAAACCTCTAGTGTTAGGATTAGGTTTAAGGTTAGGGTGATATTTAGAGCGAGTGTTAGTGTTAGGTTAATAGTGAGGGTCAGAGTTGGTTTTAGAGTTAGGGTTAGGATTCCAAATAAGTCTACGGTTATTGTAAGGGTTTTATTTAAGGTTAGGGTGGTGTTTAGAGTAAGGGTGGGTGTTAGGATATGAGTCAGTGTCAGGGTTAGTATTCAGGTTAAGGTTAGGACTCAAATTAGGGCTAGGGTTAGGTCCAGGTGTACTATTAGGATTTTGTTTAAGTTACAGTTTAGTGTTAGGGCTATTACTCAGCTTTGTTTTACTGCTAGCATTAGGGTTAGGGCTAGTCTCATGATTAGTGTTATGGTTAATGCTAGTATAAATGTTAAGCTTAGGCTTAAGGTTAGTGTTAGAGTTAGAGTTAGATCTAGGGTTAGGACTAGAAATAAGGATTAGTCAAGTGTTATGCCTAGGTTTATGACTATGTTTTCAAATTAGCATTAGCATTAGAGCTAGTGTTAGGTTTAGGGTTAAGTTAAGGGATATGGTTAGAACTAGGGATAGGGCTAGTGTGAGTGTTAGAGTTAGTATTAGGGCTATGGTTAGTGTTAGAATTAGGGATAGGGTTAAATTAGGGCTAGGATTAGGGCTAGGGTTAGTGTTCAGCTTAGGTCTAGTGTTAGGGTTAGGGTTAGGATGAAGTTTAGGGTAAGGGATGGTGTTATAACTAAGTTTAGTGGGAGGGTGAGGGTTAGAATTAGGTTAGGGCTATGATTAAGTTTAGGGTTATGATTAGGGCTAGGTTTAGGGCTAGGTTTTGTCTTAGGTTTAGGGCTAGGATTCGGTCTAGGGCTAATATCAGGTCTTGGGTTAAGGTTAAAGATAGTTTTAGTGTTAGGTTTATGGCTACATGTAGTGTAAGGGTTAGTTTTAGGGTTAGGGTCAGGTTTAGAGCTGGAACTCTTTTTACAGTCAGAGTCTGGGTTAGGGTTTGGGATAGGTTAAGTTTTAAAGTTAGGGCTCAAATTAGCATTACGGTTAGTGTTAGCTTAATGATAGGGTGAGATTTAGAGTCTAGGTTTATGTTAGGGTAATGGAATGGGTTAGGATTAGGGATAGGGTTAGGTTTAGGACTAGGTTTAGCATTAGAATTAGTGTTCTGTTTATGGCAATAGATAGGGTTAGAGCTAGGGTTAGGGTTAGGGTTATGTTTATGATTAGGGCTAGGTTAGGGTTAGGAACAGGGTTAAAACTTGGGTTATGGCTCGGATTAGGGCTAGGTTTTGTGTTAAGTTAATGCTAGAGTTAGGGTTATGGCTAATGGAAATATCAGGGTTATGTTTAAAAGGCTAAATTTGGGTTTAGAGTTAGGGCTATATCTAGTCTTAGGTTTAGGTTTAGGATTAGGTTTACGTTTAGAGCTAGGGTTAGTGTTATGGTCAGAGTCAGGGTCATGGTTAGTTTTAATGTTTGGATTAAAACTCAAATTAGGGCTAGGATTAGGGTAATGGTTTGGTTTAGGTTAAGGTTTATGGTTAGGGCTATTGTTCAGTATTGTTTTAGGCCTAGGGCTACGGTTAGGGCTAGTTTTAGGATTAGCATTAGGGTTAGGGCTAGTGTGAGAGTTAGAATTAGTGATAGGGCTAAAATTAGATTTAGGTTTTGGGATAGGGTTAAATTAGGGCTAGGATTAGGGCTAGGGTTAGTGTTTAGCTAAGGCCTAGAGATAGGGTTAGGGTTACATTTAAGTTTAGGAAAACAATGGTGTTATAGCTAGGTTTAGATGTAGGGTGAGGGTTAGAGTTAGGGTTAGGGCTAGGATTGGAGTTAGGGTTATGATTAAGGCTAGGTTTAGGACTAGGATGAGGGATAGTGTTCATTTTATATTCAGGGCTAGGATTAGTGCTAGGGCCAATATCAGGTTAGGGTTAGGGTTAGGGTTATGTTTAGCATAAAGATTAGGTTTTGAGCTGGGTTTAGGGCTAGGTTCAGGGTTAAGTCTAGGGATAGGATTATGGTAGGTTTAGGGTTAGGGTGGTGTTTTGAACTAGATGAGTGTTAGGATATAAGTCAGGTAAATGGGTAATTTTAAGATTATGATTAGGACTTGAATTAGGGATAAGGTGAGATCTAGGTGTAGCCCTACGGTTTGGTTTAAGTTAAGGATAGTGTTTGGCCTGTTGCTCGGTCTTGTTTTAGTGCTATGATTAGGGTTAGGGCTAGATTTATGATTAGCTTTAGGGTTAGGGCTAGGGTTATGGTTAGGTTAAGGATTAAGGCTAGATTTAAGGATAGGATTAGGGCTAGGTTTTGTGTTAGGTTTAGGGTAATAATTAGGGCTAGGACTAATGTCAGGTCTAGGTTTGTAGTTAGTGATATTTTGGGGATAGGATTATGGTGAGGTCAAATTAAAGTGTTATGTTTAAGGAAAGGGGCAGATTAAGATCTGGGGTATTATTAGGGTCAGGGTCAGGCTTTGGGTTTGGGTTAGGTTAAGTTTTAGTGTTAAGACTCAAATTAGCATTGAGGTTAGAATTAGGGTTAGGGTAATGGATAGTGTTAGGTTTAGGGTTAGGTTCGGTTTAAGGTAACGGATATGGTTAGGGTTTGTGATAGGTTTAGCGTTAGGCCTAGGGTTAGCATTAGGGTTATAGTTATCGTTAGGGTAATTTATAGGTTTAAACCTAGGGTTAGGGTTAGGGTAATGGTTAGGATTGGGGCTAGAGTTAGTGTTAGGTTCAGGGATAGGGCGGGGATTACACTTAGGATTAGGTTTAGGGTACGGTTTAGGGTTTGAGCTAGGAATTTTGCTATGGCTAAGATTAATTTATGGTTTAGTCTAGGGTTATGGTCATGGTTAGTGTAAAGGTTAGGGCTAGGGGTATCATTAGGGTTAGGGTAATAGGTTTAGATGTCAAGTTAAAGATAGTTTTAGGTTAATGTTAGCGTTAGGTTTCGGTTTAGGTTTATGGTTAGCATTTGAGCTAGCTTAGGTTTAGGGTTCAGGTTGGGTTAGGTTAGGTTCCCTGTTAGTTCTACTGTTAGGTTTATGGTTGTAGTTATGTTTAGGATTAGGGTAGGTTTACTTTTGGTCTAGTGTTATCATTAGGGTTAAGTTTAGGGTTAGAGTAATGGGTAGGGTTCAAGCTAGGGTTAGGGCTTGGGTTAAGGTTAGGATTAGGGCTGGGTTTAGGTTTAGGGTTTGACCTTGGGTTAGTGTTAGGGTTAGATTAAGTGTAAGGGTTCGGGTTGAGCTAGATTTAGGGCTAGGTTAAGGGTTAGGTTTACAGTCTGGGCTAGGGTAGGTTTACGGTTAGGTTAAGGGCTAGGGTAGCATTACTTTTAGGGTTATTGTTAGTATAATAGATAGAATTAGAGCTAGGGTTTGGGCTATGGTTACAGTTAGGATTAGGGCTAGAATTAGGGTGAGGTTTAGGGTTTGGGCTAGGGTTATATTATGGTAAGGTTTAGTGTTTGATCTAGGATTAGGGCTAGAACGAGTGTTAGGGTTAGGGTTAGGGCTAAGTTTAGGTTTAGAGTTATCCTTAGGGTTAGGTTTAGGGCTGTAATTGTGTGAGGTTAAGGGCTACTGTTAGGTATATGTGTAATGTAAGAGCTATAGTTATGGTTATGGCTATATTTAGAGTTCGTCTAGTGTTAGGGTTAGTTTTTGGCATAGAATAAGGTTTAGGGCTAGGGTTTTTGTTAGGGTAAATGTCAGGGTTCAGGTTAGGTTTAGGTTTAGGGTTAGGTCTAGAATGAGGACTAGGGTTAGGTCTAGGGATAGAGTTAGTGTTTGGTTTAAGTTAAGGGTTATTGTTAGGGCTAAGGCTAGGGTTATGGCTATATTTAGGATTAGGTTTAGGTCTAGGGCTAGTATTATTTTTAGGTTTAGCTTTAGGGTTAATGGTAGGGCTAGTGTTAGTTTTCAGATAAGGGTTAAGGTCAGGTTTGATCCTAGGTTTAGTGTTAGGGTCAGAATAAGGGTCAGGGTTAGAGTTAGGGTTTAGGGTAAGTTTAGAGCTAGAATGAGGGTTAGGATTAAGACTAGTAATAGAGTTAGGGTTTGGGGTAGGCATAGAATTAGGGTTAGGACTAGGGTAGCAATAGGGTGAGGGTTTGACTAAGTATCACAAATACAGTTAGAACTAGGATTAGGACTAGAGATAGGGTTAGGGTTAGGGCCAGGGCTAGGATTAGGGTTAAAACTACGGATAGGCCTTGGATTAGGGCTTATTTTTTTGTGTTAGGTTTTGTGTTAGGTTTAGGACTATGGCTAATTTAAGAACTGGCATTAAGATTAGGGCTAGTTTTAGTGTTAGGTTTAGGGCAATGTCTAGTGTGAGGATTAGGTTTAGGGATAGGATGATGTGTAGAGCTAGGGTTAGTGTTAAGGTCAGAGTCATGGTTAGTATTTGTTCTAGGGTTAGGGTTGGGAATCGAATTAGGGCTAGGATTAGGGCTAGTTGTAGTGTTAGGATTTGCTTTAGGTGTCAGTGAAATGGCTCGGTTTTGTTTGAGAGCTAGGGCTTGGGTTGAGGCTAGTTTTCAAATTAGCGTTAGCGTTAGAGCTAGTGTTAAGGTGTGGTTTAGGCTTAGGGTTAGGGTAATATTTAGAGTTAGGGTTAGATTAAGGTTAGGGCTACAGTGAAGTGTAGGACTAGGGTTAGGGCTAGGATTTGAGTTATTATAAGGGATAGGGTTAGAACTAGGGATAGGGCTATGGCGAGAGTTAGAGTTAGTGTAAGGATTAGATTTAGGGTTAGAATTAGGGCTTAATTAGAGCTAGGATTAGAGCTAGGGTTAGTATTAAGGCTGAGCCTAGGTTTATGGTTATGGTTATGGATATGGTTAGGTATGATGTTATAGCTAGCTTAGAACTAGGGTGAGGGTTAAAATTAGGTCTAGGTCTATGGTTAGGGTTAGGTTTAGGATTAAGGCTAAGATTAGGGCTAGGATTAGGGCTAGAGTTTGTTTTAAGATCAGGGCTTCTTTAGGTCTATGGCTAATGTTAGGTCTAAGGTTATGGTTAGAGATAGTTTTAGGGTTAAGATCATTAGGGTAAGGATTAGGTTAATAGATATGATTAGGTTTAGGATTCAGGTTAGGTATAGGGCAGTGTATAAGTTTAGGGTTAGAAATAGGTTTAGGGTTATCCTAGGGTTAGCATTAGGGTTATAATTAGGATTGGGGTAATGGACAAAGTTACAGCTCGGGTCAGGTATAGGTTGATGGTTAGGATTAAAGCTAGGTTTAGGGTTAGGTTTTGGGTTATGTCAGGGGTTATGGTTATGGTTAGGGTTAGGTTTAGGATAAGGGTTAGGGCTAGAATTAGGATTATGGTTAGGGTCAATGGTAGTGTTACGGCTCTGATTACTGATAGGTTTTGGGTTAGGTTAGGGTAAGGTTTAGGGCTACAGCCAATGTAAGAACAAGTTTTAGGGTTAGAGTTAGGGCTATGTCTAGGGTTAGGTTTAGGTTTAGGTTTTGAGTGATGTTTAGAGCTAGGGTTAGTGTTAGAGTCAGAGTCAGGATCAGGGTTTGTTTTAGGGTTAGGGATAAGACTCGAATTAGAGCTAGGTTTAGGGCTAGGTGTAGGCTTAGGGTTTGGTATATATTAAAGGATAGGGTTAGGGCTATGGCTAGGTTGTTTTGTAGGGCTAGGGCTAATTTTAAGACTAGCATTAGTGTTATGGATTGTGTTAGTGAGAGGTTTAGCTTAGGGTTAGGGTTAGATTTAGAGTTAGGGTTTGATATAGGATTAGGGCTAGAGCTAGGGTTAGGGCTAATGCAAAGGCAAGTGATAGGATTATGGTAAGGGATAGGGCTAGGACGAGAGTTAGTCTTAGGGCTAGGGTTAGATTAGGTTTAGGGCTAATTTAGGGCTAGGATTAGGTCTAGTGTTTGTACTAGGTTTAGGCCTAGTTTAGGCTTAGGTTTAGGTTTAGCGATAGGGTTAGGATTAGGGGAAGGGATGGGGTTAAAGTCAGTTTTAGGTCTAGGGCAAATGTTAGAATTTTGGTTAGGACTAGGGTTATGGATTGATTTAGTAATAAGGCTAGGTTTAGTCTAGGATGAGGGCTAGGGTTTGTTTTAGGGTTATGGCAAGAATTAGGGGTAGGGCTAGTATCAGGTCTAGGCTTATATTAGGCATAGATTGAGGGTTACATGTATGGCTAGGTCTAGTGTAAGGGTTCGGGTTAGGGTAAGGGTCAGGTTTAGAGCTAGGTTTATTATTAGGGTTAGAATTAGGTTTCAGGTTTGGTTTAGTTTAGGGTTTATGTTTAGACTTGAATTAGCATCAGGGTTTGGTTAGTGTAATAATAGGTTTGGGTTTAGGGTTCATGTTAGGTGTAGGGTAATTGATAGGGTTAGAGTTAGCAAACGGGATAGGGTTAGGCCTAGGGTTAGCCTTAGGGTTATAGTTATCCTTAGGGTAAGGGATAGGGTTAGGGCTAGGGTTATGGTTATTATTAGGGCTAGAGTTAGGTTTAGGCCTAGGGTTAGGGTTAGGTTTAGGTTTAGGGTATGGTTTAGAGTTTGAGCTATGGTTAGCACTAGGGCAAGGGTTAGGTGTAGGGTTAGGTCTAGGTTATAGTTAGGGTAAGGTTCAAGATTAGTTTTTGGTTTTTTTTTGAGTTTGAAATGCCATTTTTTTCTTTCATTTTTATTGTTGGTTGTTCAAAACATTACATAGTTCTTGACATATCATATTTCACACTTTGATTCAAGTGGGTTATGAACTCCCATTTTTACCACGTATACAGATTGCAGCATCACATCGGTTACACATCCACTGTTTTACATATTGCTATACTAGTGTCTGTTGTATTCTGCTGCCTTTCCTATCCTCTACTATCCCCCATCCCCTCCCCTCCCATCTTCTCTCTCTACCCCATCTACTGTAATTCATTTCTCCCCCTTGTTTTGTTTTTTCCCCTTTCCCCTCACTTCCTCTTGTATGTAATTTTGTATAACCATGAGGGTCTCCTTCCATTTCCATGGAATTTCCCTTCTCTTTCCTTTTCCCTCCCACCTCTCACCCCTGTTTAATGTTAATCTTCTTCTCATGCTCTTCCTCCCAACTCTGTTCTTAGTTACTCTCCTTATATCAAAGAAAACATTTGGCATTTGTTTTTTAGGGATTGGCTAGCTTCACTTAGCATAATCTGTTCTAATGCCATCCATTTCCCTGCAAATTCTATGATTTTGTCATTTTTTAATGCAGAGTAATACTCCATTGTGTATAAATGCCACTTTTTTAATCCATTCGTCTATTGAAGGGCATCTAGGTTGGTTCCTCAGTCTTGCTATTGTGAATTGTGCTGCTATGAACATCAATGTAGCAGGGTCCCTGTAGCATGCTCTTTTTAGGTCTTTAGGGAATAGACCGAGAAGGGGAATATCTGGGTCAAAATGTGGTTCCATTCCCAGCTTTCCAAGAAATCTCCATACTGCTTTCCAAATTGGCTGCACCAATTTGCAGTCCCACCGGCAATGTATAAGTGTACACTTTTCCCCACATCCTCGCCAGCACTTGTTGTTGTTTGACTTCATAATGGCTGCCAATCTTACTGGAGTGAGATGGTATCTTAGGGTGTTTTTGATTTGCATTTATCTGACTGCTGGAGATGGTGAGCATTTTTTCATGTACTTATTGATTGATTGTATGTCCTCCTCTGAGAAGTGTCTGTTCAGGTCCTTGGCCCATTTGTTGATTGGGTTATTCGTTTTGTTATTGTTTAATTTTTTGAGTTCTTTGTATACTCTGGATATTAGGGCTCTATCTGAAGTGTGAGGAGTAAAGATTTGTTCCCAGGATGTAGGTTCCCTATTTACCTCTCTTATTGTTTCTTTTGCTGAGAAAAATCTTTTTAGTTTGAGTAAGTCCCATTTGTTGATTCTAGTTATTAACTCTTGTGCTATGGGTGTCCTATTGAGGAATTTGGAGCCCGACCCCACAGTATGTAGATCATAGCCAACTTTTTCTTGTATCAGTCACTGTGTCTCTGATTTGATATCAAGCTCCTTGATCCATTTTGAGTTAACTTTTGTGCATGGCGAGAGAAAGGGATTCAGTTTCATTTTGTTGCATATGGATTTCCACTTTTCCCATAGATCATATATTATGTCACAGGGCAAATCTTAGACAATATAAAGGAGTAGAGATAATACCATGCATCTTATCTGATCATAATGGAATGAAACTGAAAATCAATGATAAAAGAAGGAAGGAAAAATCATGCATCACTTGGAGAATGAACAATAGGTTACTGAATGATCAATGGGTTATAGAAGACATCAAGGAGGAAATTAAAAAATTCTTAGAGATAAATGAAAACACAGACACAACATATCGGAATCTATGGGACACATTGAAAGCAGTTCTAAGAGGAAAATTCATTGCTTGGAGTTCATTCCTTAAAAAAGGATTAGTTTTAAGATTAGGGCTAGGGTTATCATTAGGTTTAGGGTATCAGATAGGGTTTGATGTCGTGTTAGAGTTAGGGTTAGGGTTAGGTTTAGGCTTAAGGTTAGTGTTAGGGATAGGTTTAATGTTAGGTTTACGGTAATGGTTAGGGTTTGAGCAAGGGTTAGCTCTATGGCAAGGGTTAGGTTTATGGTTATGTTTAGGGTTAGGTTTAGGTTAGATTTAGGGTAAGGGCTAGCGTTATCATCAGGGTTAGGGTTAGGGTAATGGGTAGGGTTAGAGCTATGGTTAGGGCTGGGCTTATCATTAAGTTTAGGGTTAGAGTTAGGGTAATATGTAGGCTTAGAGCTAGGGTTAGGGATAGGGTTAAGGTTAGTATTAGGGCTAGGGTTTAGGTTAGGTTTAGGTTTAGGCCATGGGTTAGTGTTAGGGTAAGGTTAAGTTTAAGGGTTAGGGATTGAGCTAAGGTTTGGACTAGTGTGAGGATTAGGATTAGAGTCAATGTGAGGGATAGGGCTAGGGTTAGCATTAGGGTTATGGTTAGGGTTAGGGTAATGGATAGAGTTAGAGGTAGGTTTTGGCCTATGGTGATGGCTAGTCTCAGGGTTAGTGATATGGTGACATCTAGAGTTAGGGTCATGTGTTTTGTTAGGATAAGCTTTAGACATACGGTTTGTGTTAGGGTAAGCGTCAGTGTTCGGTTTAGGGTTATGTTTATTGTTTTGGGCCAGCGTTAGGACTAAGGTTTGGTCTATGGGTAGGGTTAGTGTTTGGGTTAGGTTAAGGGTTATTATGAGGGCTAGGACTAAGTTTTTGTTTAGGGCTAGGCCTAGAGTTATCACTAGATAATAGATGAAGTGTAGGTCTAGGTCTAGTCTTAGTGTAAGGTTTAGTCATAGGGAAACAGGTAGTGCCAATGTTAGGGGTCGGTTTAGTGTTAGGGTCAGGTTTAGACATATGGTCAGTGTTAGGGCCAGAATAAGGGTCAGGGTTAGTGTTAGGGTTTGGGATAGTGATAGAGCTAGATTGAGGATTAGGGTTAGGACTGGTAATAGAGTTAGGTTTTGGGTTCGGCTAAGAATTAAGTTTAGGACAAGGGTAGCTTTAGGGTTATAGTTTGGCTTAAGGTAAGGGATAGGGTTAGCACTAGTGTTAGGACTAGGGTTAGCGTTAGGGTTATGGCTAGGGTTAGATTTAGGATGAGGGTTAAAGCTAGGATTAGAGCTTGGATTAGGTCTACGCTAGGTTTTGTGTTAGCTTTAGGGCTACGGCTAATGTAAGAACTAGGGTTACAATTAGGGCCAGTTTTAGGGTTAGTGTTTTGTCTAGGTTTAGTGTTTGGTTAGGTTTAGGGTTAGGGTTATGTTTAGGGTAATGGATAGGTTAGGGTTAGCAAATGTGTTAGGTTTAGGCCAAAAATTAGCATTAGGGTTACGATTAGGGTTAGGGTTAGAGTAATGGATAAGGTTAGAGCTAGGTTTAGGGCTAGGGTTATGGTTAGTGTTAGTGTTGGGGTTAGTGTTCAGTTTAGGGATAGTGCAAGGATTAAAGTTAGTGTTAGGTTTAGGGTAAGGGTAAGGACTTGGTTTAGGTTTAGAGGTAGGGTTAAAGCTAGGGTTGGGGCTCCCATTAGGGCTAAATTTTGTGTAACATTAATGCTAGTATTAGGGATACAACTAAAGTTAGGACTAGAGTTATGATTAGGGCTAATTTTAGGGTTACGGTTAGGGCTAAGTCTAGTTTTATTGTTAGGTTTAAGTTCACGGTGATGTTTTGAGCTAGGGTTAGTGTTAGGTTCAGAGTCAGGGTCAGGGTTAGTTTTAGGGTTAGGGATAGGCCTCAAATTAGGGGTAGGTTTGGGGCTAGATGTAGGATTAGGTTTTGATTTAGGTTAAGGGTTAGGGTTAGTGCTATGGCTCCTTATGTTTTAGGGCTAAAGATAAAGTTAAGGGTAGTTTTACAATTAATCTTAGTGTTATTGCTAGTGATAGGGTGAGTTTAGGCTTAGTGGTACATATAGAGTTATGGTTAATTCTAGGGTTAGGGCTATGGCTAGGGTTAGGCTAAGGTTAGGTGTAGTGTTTGGGTTACGGTAAGTGATAGGGTTAGAACTAGGAATAGAGATAGGGTGATAGTTAGAGTTAGTCTTAAGACTAGGGTTAGTGTTAAGTTTAGGGCTAAATTAGGGCTAGGAATATGTCTATGATTGGTGTTAGGGTTAGGCCTAGGTTTAGGGCTATGTTTAAGATTAAGTATAGGGTTAGGTTTAGGGGAAGGATGGGGTTATAGCTAAGTTTAGGGCTAGGGCGATGATTACAATTAGGTTAAGGTCTAGGGTTAGGTTTGTGTTAGAATTAAGTTTAGAATTAGGGTTATGAGGAGGGGAAATGTTTGTGTTAGGGTTAGGGCAAGTTTTAGGGATAGGGATAATGTCAGGTTTAGGGTTACAGCTATGGATAGTTATAGGGTTAGGTTCATAGCTAGGTCTAATGTTAGGTTTACGGTAAGGCCCAGGTAAAGAGTAAGGTGTATTTTTAGGGTAAGGGTCAGGTTTCGGGTTTGTATTAGGTTAATTATTAGGGTTAGGGCTCAAATTAGCATTAGGGTTAGAATTAGGGTTAGCTTTATGAATAGATTTAGGTTTAGGATACAGGATAAGATTAGGGTAATTGGTAGGGTTAGGGTTAGTGGTAGGGTTAGGGTTAGGCCTAGGATTAGCATTTGGGTTAGGGTTATTGTTAGGGTAATTAACAGCATTAGATCTATTGTTGGGGATAGGATTTTGGATAGGATTAGGGCTAGAGTTAGTGTTAGGACTAGGCCTAGGGTTAGGGTTTGGGTTATGTTTAGGGTACAGGTTAGGTTTTGAGCTAGGGATAGTGCTAGGGTGAGGGTTAGGTTTAGGATTATGTCTAGGGCTAGATTTATGGTTAAGGTTAGGGTTAGTATTAGGGTTAGGGCAAAGGTTATCTTTAGAATTAGATTAATGTATAGAGTTAGATGTTGGGATAGGTTTAGGGGTAGTTTTAGCTTTAGGGTTAGTGTTAAGGTTAGAGCTAAGTTTATCATTTGAGTTAGGGGAATGGATAGGGGTAGATGTCAGGTTAGGTTAAGGAGTAGTTTTAGGTTTAGGGTTAGTGTTATGGTTTGGGCTAGTTTTAGTGTTAGAGTAAGGGTTAGGGTTTTATCTAGGGTTAAGGCTACAATGATTGTTAGGTTTAGGGTTAGGTGCCGCAGTCTGGCTGGGCACAATCAGGAGCCACTTGTCAAAAGAAACTAACTTTATTTTTAGAACCACACATGCCAAACAAAAGAGCCTCTCAGGAAAAACCCTCAGAGCCTCAACTGCCACCACTGGCTTTCCACAAGCCTCTCTCTCCCACACAAGCTTCTCTCCACCTCCCACAATCCTCCTGCTCTTGAGGCCGATTGGCTGGGTCACGTGGGCAGAGCCAAAAAAGTCCCCCAATGAGCAGCTCCGTGGTCTGAAAGGGCAGGGAAACAGCCCAATGAGCATCACCGCAGAGGAGCCAATCAGCTAGATGTTGCTGGGGCCGCTGTGAGCCAATCATCAGCCGGCAGCTGGAAGTTTGCTGGGGCCCCTTCAGCTGTGGCTCTCAACATCTCCCCCTCTCTGTTTAAACAAAAAGCATGTGGCTTAGGGACCGTGCCTGCCTTAGGTTGTCCAATAGTACATATGGTCCTTACCCGTTAGGTTGGTACCATTGCAATTGGATCTTACCCGTCATTGACTACCGGTCCAATATACAGCCACACCTGTGGAGAGGTCTTTGTACCAGTGGGGGGGGTGAGGTTCTTTGCCTCACCTCTGTTGGCCCCCAAATTTTAGCTGGACAATCATGACAAGCAGAAGGGAGGAAGATACACCAAGCCAATTGATGGCTCCTTTTGGAAAAATTGTACCACTGATGACATCATCAGCAAAAATACCCCAACACTACCACAAGTCGCTGCACCAACAGATAGTTCACAATGCATACAGGTGAGTTCACAATGTGTCCAGGCAAGTTCTGCAAGCAGTTCAGTGATGGCTATTGCAGAAGCTGTAGATTGGTTTTATCTTTGACTTCACCAGCACTGGGATGAAGATAGGAATTCTGGCAATAATGGCTAAAGAAAAAATTATGTAACATTACAGAAGGCACTAAAAGAAAACAATTTTCTTAACAATTTACATTATCTTTAAGAGAATTATTAAATATAATGAAAAGGAAAGGTGAAAGTAAACAAACAGATCTGTTAACCTTCTTTTTTGTTTACATATTAAAACAATCCTCAACAGTTGTTTACCCAATTTAAATTAAACCATATAAATCACGTGAAAAAAAATATTTGGATCCATTTTATCATGAGCGCTCATCATATATGATATATGGACATACATACATTCAAACATATAACACAAAACACAAGTGTGCACACATAATATAATACATACAACATATAACATTATAGAAAAGGCCTTATAACTTTTTACAGGTGAAATCTCCATTGCAATGTTTAAAAACTCTATAGTCAAAAAATAGAACTGATCAGCAAACATTAACCTAGGTCTGTATGAGCTCAAAAACCAAAATAGAACTTCATGATATGGCAAAGAGCAATAATAAAATAGATATTGAAAAAAGCATCCTGGTTCTGTTGCAGATGTAAGAATAGCCAAACTGGAGTTTTGGATATCAGTTGTTATGGATTTGAGCCAAATCATCTTCTTTTTGGTCTGTAGAAATCGCTTTAGTTAATCTTTCTGGAATCCAAATCGGCTGCTGTTCTCCCTGTGGAAACACATAAACAGACCCCCAACTCCAGACAATCACTGGGTCAGGACCTTGGTTAATCTCTCTGGAATCCAAATCGGCTGCTGTTCTCCCTGTGGAAACACACAAACAGACCCCTGACTCCAGATAATTACTGGGTCAGGACCTTTCCATTGTCCTGTTAGAATATCCTTCCAAAGTACCTTGAGCTTATGTACATTTTTTGGACACATATGACTTTCTGCAGCACTAAGTCCTGATGAATCCAAATTTAAAAAGTTTAGAGTAAAAAGGGTTATTTTAAGTTTATCTTTGGGGAATATATACCCCTTCCCAATTCCCTCTTTTTGCTTTAATAAGTACATTTTAATAGTTTGATGAGCTCTTTCAACTATGCCTTGTCCCTGTGGATTGTATGGGATTCCTGTTATATGAGTAATGCCAAATGTTGAGCAAAATTGTTTAAAAGAGGTAGAAGTATAACCAGGGGCATTATCTGTTTTTAACTGTTTTGGAACACCCACAGTGGCAAAATTTTGTAAGCAATGAGCTATAACATCTTTAGTTTTTTCTCCAGCATGAAGGGAGCCTATCAAAAATCCAGAAAAAGTATCAACTATAACATGCAAATATTTTAATTTTCCAAATTCTGGCAAGTGTGTGACGTCCATCTGCCAAATATGGTTACGTATCAATCCTCTAGGATTGACTCCAAGATTAACTTGTGGTAAAAAGGTCACACAATTTTGACATTGTTTTATTATTTGTCTAGCTTGTTCCTTAGTTATTTTAAAATGCTTTTGTAAAGTATTAGCATTGACATGGAACTTTTTATGAAAATTTATAGCTTCTTCTAGTGTAGAGAAAATATGTATGTCATGTGTAGTTTTATCTGGTAAATCATTGCCCAAACTAAGGGCTCCAGGCAATCCTGTATGTGCCCTGATATGTCCTATAAAGAATGGATCTTTTCTGTCCCAGATTAGACTTTGTATAGTGGAAAGCAAAGAGAAAACAGTAGAAGAAGGGGAAATCCTACCAGCATCTTCAAGAGATACTATAGCATTAACTACATACTGACTATCAGAAAATAAATTAAATACAGAATCTTTAAACATCACAGAAGCTTGTAAAACTGCATTAAGCTCTACCTTTTGAGCTGATTGTTTGGGTACTAAAAATGTAAAAGTTTGATCAGGGGTAACTACTGCTGCTGTACCATTATTTGACCCATCAGTGAATATATTTGGAGCATTCATGATAGGTGTTTTTCTTGTCATTTTTGGAAAAATTACAGGATGCAATGACCAAAAAGACAATAAAGGATTAGATGGTAAGTGGTTATCAAATGAAACATTAGATTTGCACATGATTATTGCCCAAGTATTTAACTCATTAGCTAACTCATCAATTTGATTCATAGTATATGGAGTAACAATTTTATTGGGAGAAATTCCAAACACTCCCTTTGCTGCTTTTATTCCTTTGAGTATTAATTGTCCTACAGCCTCAGGATACCTAGTAAGAATAGTGTTAGGAGAATAAGATAAATGTATCCATAATAATGGACCTTCTTGCCAAAATACTCCTGTAGGAATATTTTTTGTTGGTAGTACAATAAATAATAAAGGCAAACTTATATCAATTCTATCCAAATGCATATTTTCCATATATGTGTCAATGATTTTTAATGCCTTTCTTGCTTCAGGTGTTAACATTCGGGGTGAAGTTGGATCTGATGGACCTTTTAGGATATCAAATAAAGGTCCCAACTCTCCTGTTGGTATACCTAAATAAGGCCTTATCCAATTTATGTCTCCTAATAACTTTTGAAAGTCATTAAGTGATTTGAGTTGATCTACTCGTATTTGAATTTTTGGTGGATGGACCATGGTTGAGGATAAAAGAACTCCTAAATAATTAATTGGAAAATTTAATTGTACTTTATCTATTGCTATCTCTAGATTATAATTTTTAATAAGTTTGTAAGTGTGGCATAACATTCTAGCAATGTGTTTTTATCTTTGTGTGCTAATAATACATCATCCATATAGTGAAATATTTGTAGTTCAGGATTTTGATTTCTAAGTGGCTGGATTACTTTGTTAACATAAATTTGACACAGAGTTGGGCTGTTAGCCATCCCTTGAGGGAGTACTTTCCATTCATATCTCTGATCAGGACCTTCATGATTCAGTGCAGGGATAGTAAATGCAAAACGTGGACTATCCTCAGGATGAATTGGAATTGAAAAAAAAACAATCTTTAATATCTATAACTAAAACATACCAGGTTTTTGGCAAAGCAGACAACTGAGGAATCCCTGATTGAGCAGGTCCCATAATAACCATCTCATTATTAATGGCTCTTAAATCTTGCAATAATCTCCATTTACCAGATTTCTTTTTGATGACAAAAATGGGAGTATTATGGGGAGATACAGAAGGTTGTATATGCCCTTCTGCTAATTGTTGTTTGACCAGGTCAGGCTGCTTGTATCTTTACTTTAGTCAGGTGCCACTGAGGAACCCATACTGGTCTTTCTGATTTCCAAGTAATTTTTATTGTCTCAGTGGCCCTTTCTGAAAATCCAACCCATGTCTGTCTGTTCCTTGATCTATTTCTATTGGTGCTGCTATACCTTGTTCTTGTTTTTCTAATCTTTTTCCTTTCCTAAAACCTTGTCTAGTCATAATAGTGGGTGCATTTTGTTTGATGTTATTTGTTAATGTCAAACCTAATTGATCTAGGACATCTCGTCCCCATAAATTTACGGGAAGATGATCCAATACATATGGCTGTATAGATCCTTCACATCCTTCAGGATCCTTCCAATCTAATACCATTGCACTTCTATCGGGATTAGTTGCCACTCCTAGGCCTCAAAGCGTTTGAGTGGCTTGTTGTAATGGCCAATGTTTTGGCCATTCTTGACGAGAGATGATGCTAAGGTCTGCACCTGTATCCAGTACATGTCCTTGAATATTTAGTTTTAGCATGGGGCGAGAATCTAAATTTAAAGAAAGCATAGCCCAGTCTACACCTGTGGAGCCTAATCCCTTGGAACCTCTTTCTACAGTATGACTAGAAAATTTATCATGTAGGCTGGGTATTATTAGTAACTGTGCTATTCTATCTCCTGGTGAAATTACTGATATACCCTTTGGAGAACTGGCTATAATTTTTATTTCACCTTCATAATTGGGATCAATTACCCCAGGACTTATCATAAGTCCTTTTAGAGTAGAAGAGCTGCATCCCAATAATAAGCCTACTGTTCCTTTGGGAAGAGGTCCTTTCACCCCTGTGGGAATGATTTGAACTCCCATCTCTGGAGTTAGTACTGCTCTGGCAGAGGCGCAGATGTCCAACCCTGCACTCCCTCTGGTTTGTCTGATGAGGGATCTGATGGACAATGTGTCCTGGGCACTACCCTGATGGGGTTGCTGGGTTCCTCCAGTGCTCCGTATATTTGTGGTTTTGGGCCCCGGAGCATTGGGCCCCCCTGTCCGTTTTTTGGCAATGGAGCCCGATGCCTTTCTCCATGATATCGTGGATAAACACCTGGTCCTTGTTTATTTTTTGATAATGGAGTACCCTCTATGGTGGTTTGAGAACGACATTCATTAGCCCAATGTCTCCCTCTATGGCATCGTGGGCAAATACCTGGTATTCTACTCCTTTGATACCTAGTTTTGTTAAACCCTCCTCCAATGGGGCAATTCCTTTTAAAATGTCCTGTTTGTTCACAATTGTAGCATGTTCTTGGCCTGGCATCTAAAGCCTGTTTTACTGCAGCTGCCACAATTTGTCCTTGTTCATTAATGTCTCTGGCATCTAAAGCCTGTTTTACTGCAGCTGCCATGACTTGCTCTTGTTCATTAATGTCTCTACATAATTTAATATATGTGTTTAAATCTTCATGTTTCCATGGTCTAATGATATCTCTGCACCAACGATTCGCTTGCTCATAAGCCAGGTATTTTAGTAATGGCATTGCTTGTTCTGTATTCCCAAAAACTCTGGTAGCTGTTTGAATAAGCCTATCTACAAATTCAGCATAAGGTTCATTAGCTCCTTGTATTACCTTAGATAATTGACCTTGTAAACCTCCATGTCCTTGTAAAGTCATCCATTCCTTAATTGCATCTACAGCAATTTGTGCATATACACCAGGATCATATGCAATTTGTTGCTGCTGATCCTCATAAGGTCCCTTTCCTAACAACATATCCAGATTTCTCTGAGGATAACCAGCTGCTGCATTTTGCCTAGCCATCTCCTTGCAAAATTCCTCATTGGCAACCTTCCATAACAGGTATTGTCCTCCATTTAGCACAGCTTTATACATATTAGCCCAATCTGCTGGCGTCATGTTCAAGTTGTTAATGGATTCGACCATGCTTACAGTGAAGTGTGCTTGAGGACCATAGGTTGTTGCAGCCTCTTTTAGCTGCTTCACTGTTTTGAAATTTAAAACTTGGCAAAATCGCTGCCCTCCTGCCTCAAATACAGGGCATGTTAATATTTGAGATATTGTCTCAGGATCCCAACTATCAACTCTGGGGGTTGGGGACCTCCCAGCATATGGAGGTGGCCTTGTTAGTTGGACACTTATGTCCTCTGGTGATAGAAAGGTGTTAGTAGCAGTCTCCTGTAGAGGTGGTGCTGTTGGTTGGACACTTACACCCTCTGGTGATAGAAAGGTGTTAGTAGCAGTCTCCTGTTGTAACTTTCCCCCTGATGGCTTTTTCTGTTTTACACTTTCTTTCTCTGTCTGACTAACTTGAGAGACCTTCTCTTTTACTTTAATCATTATGTCTTCTCCTTCCTCTACCATTGTCTGAACTGAAGGCTTTGGACTAAGCACACAAGATATGAACGTCCACAATGGCAATGTGCCAACTGGCAGAGTCCCTGGGATTTTCTTTTCTGTTCTTTTTAAATCTTCACCATGATGGTTCCATTGTGATATATTTAACAACTCCTCCTTAAAAAGCCATGGGCTACATTTTTGTATTGTATCAACGTATGCCCTGATTGTTCTTGATTTTACTGGG
The DNA here is from genome assembly GCF_021218885.2 of Marmota monax. NCBI lineage: Eukaryota > Metazoa > Chordata > Mammalia > Rodentia > Sciuridae > Marmota > Marmota monax. The sequence continues at coordinate 780,794 of NW_026695131.1, read as the reverse complement.
ATGCCTCCTTCCTCTAACAATTTACTTAACACTCTTTCAGTTTGTTTTTTACTAATTTCTGATCCTGTATTTCTACTATAATACAACCCAACAAGATAACGCCTAACAAAACTGAAACAGAGTGAAACAAAATTGGAACAACACAAAATCATTATAATAGCCTCCTGAAATGTCCATCCATCCTTTCTCCCTATCTGTTTTTCTTCCATCTTACACATCTCCAGGGACAGGCAACTTAAAATAAAAGTGAAACAAAATAACAAAAGGGGAATCTTAAAATGGCTACCCATCCTCTTGCCCTGCCCTCAGGGGCGAGCAGTTTCACTTACCCTCAGTCGCTCCCCATACGGGCCACCAAATGCCGCAGTCTGGCTGGGCACAATCAGGAGCCACTTGTCAAAAGAAACTAACTTTATTTTTAGAACCAGACACGCCAAACCAAACAGCCTCTCAGGAAAAACCCTCAGAGCCTCAACTGCCACCACCGGCTTTCCACAAGCCTCTCTCTCCCACACAAGCTTCTCTCCACCTCCCACAATCCTCCTGCTCTTGAGGCCGATTGGCTGGGTCACGTGGGTGGAGCCAAAAAAGTCCCCCAATGAGCAGCTCCGTGGTCTGAAAGGGCAGGGAAACAGCCCAATGAGCATCACCGCAGAGGAGCCAATCAGCTAGATGTTGCTGGGGCCGCTGTGAGCCAAACATCAGCCGGCAGCTGGAAGTTTGCTGGGGCCCCTTTGGCTGTGGCTCTCAACAGTTAGGTCTAGGATTAGGTTTACAGTTAGGATTAGAGCTAGGGTTATCATTAGGGTTAAGGTTCTGTTTAGGGTATTGGATAAATTTAGAGATAGTATTAGGGCTAGTGTTAACATTATGATTAGAGCTAGGATTAGGATTAGGTTTAGGGATAGGGCTAGGGTTATGTTTAGGGTTCAGTTTTGGGTTTTATCTAGGGTAATGTCTAAGGTGAGGGTTAGAGTTAGCATGAGTGTTCGGCTTACGGAAAGGAATAAGGCTAGTTTAGGGTTAGAGTTACGCTTTGGGCTAGATTTAGGCCTAGGATTAGGGCTAGGTTTTGTGTTAGGTTTAGAGCTAGTTTTAGTGCTATGGTAATGTTAGGGTTATGTCTACGGTTATGGCTAGTTCTAGTGTTAAGTTTAGGTTTTGGTTAGGGTCAGTTTTATAGCTAGGGTTAGTGTTAGTGTCAGGGTCTGTGTTTGGATTAGGGTTAGGGTTAGGGCTAGAGCCAGAATTAGGATTCGTTAGGTCGAGAGGTAAGGTTATTGTTTGGCTTAGGTTAAGAGTTATCATTAGAGCTAGGGCTAGATTTTTGTTTAGGTCTTGGATAAAGATATGGCTAGATTTATGATTAGGTTTAATCTAGGTCTAGTATTAGGGTTAGGTTTATATATAGGGTTATGGGTAGGGCTAGTGTTAGGGTTTGGTTTAGGTTCAGGGTCAGAATAAGGGTCAGGGTTAGGGTTAGAATTTGGGTTATGGTTATAACAAGAATGAGGGCTAGGGTTAGGACTAGTAATAGGGTTAGGGTTTGGGTTAGACTAAGGACTACTTTTAGGACTAGGGTTAGCATTAGGGTTGGGGTTTGGCTAGGTAATGTATAAGGTTAGAGCTAGGGTTAGAGCTAGGGTTCGGGTTAGGGTTAGGGCTAGTGTTAGGTTTAGGGTTAGGGTGAAAGCTAGGGTTAGGTATCAGATTTGGGCTAGGTTTGGGTTAGCATTAGGTTTAAGGTTATGGCTAATGTATGATCTGGGTTTATGATTAGAACTAGTTTTAGAATTAGGGTTAGGACCAGGTCTAGTGTTAGGTTAAGGTTTAGGTTTAGGGTGATGTTTAGAGGTACGGTTAGTGTTAATGTCAGAGACAGGTTTAGGGGTAGATTTAGGGTTAAGCTTAGGACTCAAATTAGGGCTAGGCTTAGGGCTAGATATAAGGTTATGGTTTGGTTTATGTAAAATTTTAGGGTTTTTGTTATGGCTCAGTTTTGTTTGAGGTCTAAGCCTATGGTTAGAGCTAGTTTTAGGATTAGCATTAGGGTTAGGGCTAGTTTTAGGGTTAGGTTTAGTTTTAGAATTAGGGTTTGATTTAGAGTTAGGTTTAGATCTACGGTTAGAGCAAAATATATGGTTAGGGCTAGGGTTAATGTAGGCTATGGGTAGGAATAAGATTATGGTAAGTGATAGAGTTAGAATTAGGGCTAGGACTATGGCGAGAGTTATAGTTAATCTTAAAGCTAGGATTAGGTTTAGGTTTAGGATTAGGGCTAGGTTTAGTGTTAGGGTTAGTCCTAGGGTTAAGGTTAGGGCTAGGTTTAATGTTAATGTTAAGGTCTGGGTTAGGTTTAGGGTAAGCAATGGGGTTATAACTAGGTTTAGGGCTAGGGAAAGGGTTAGAATTAGGGTTAGGGTTATGATTAAGGCTAACTTTTATTCTAGGATAAGAGGTAGTGTTTGTGTTTGGGTTAGGGCTAGGATTAGGGCTACGGCTATTGTCAGGTTTAGGGTTACATTAGAGATAGGTTTCGGTTTATGTTTATGGTAAGGTCGAGTGTAAGGGTTAGATTTAGGGTAAGGGTCAAGTTTAAAGCTCTGTTTATTATTAAGGTCAGTATTTGCCTTAAGGTTTGGTTTAGGTTAATGTTTAAGTTTAGGGCTTGAATTAGCGTTAGGGTTAGAGTTAGGGTTAGGGTAATGAATAGGATTAGGATTAGGGTTCAGGTTAGTTTTAGAGCAATGGATAGGTTTAGGGATTGTGATAGGGTTAGAGTTAAGCCTAGGATTAGCATTAGGGTTAGGATTGTGGTTAGCCTAGTGGATAGAATTAGAGATAGGTTTAAGGCTAGGCTTATGGTTATGATTAGGGTTAGTGTTAGGGTAGTTGATATAATTAGAGCTATGGTTAGGTGTATGGTTAATGTTAGGATTAGAGCTAGTGTTACGTGTGGGTTTGGGATACGGCTAGGGTTATATTAAGGGTAAAGGTTAGGCTTTGAGCTAGGGTTAGGTCTAAAGCGAGGCTTAGGGTTAGGGTTAGGGCTAGGCTTAGGGTTAGGGTTACACTTAGGGCTATGTTCAAGCCTAAAATTAGGGCTAGGTTTTGTGCTAGTTTAGGCCTAGGGTTAGGGCCATGGGTAATGTAAGATCTAGGGTTATGATTAGGGCTAGTTTAAGGGTTAGGGTTATGGATAGGTCTAGTGTTAGGATTAGGTTTGGTTTAGAGTGAGCTTTGGAGCTAGGATTATATTAGGGTCAGGGCCAGTGTTCAGGTTAGAGTCAGTGTTGGGTTTTGTGCCAGAATTAGGACTAGGTTTAGGTGTAGGGGTAGGTTTAGTATTAGGGTTAGGTTAAGGGTTATTGTTAGGGCTAGGGCTAGGTTGTTGTTCAGGTCTAGAGCTAGAGATATGGCTAGATTTAGGATTAGGTTTAAGTCTAGGGCTAGTGTTAGGTTTAGGTTTAAGTATATGTTTACTGGTAGGGCTAATGTTAGGGTTCGGTTTCGGGTTAGGGTCAGGTTTATACCTGCTGTTATTATTAGGGTCAGAATAAGTGTCAGGGAGAGGGTTTTGCTTTTGGTTAGGGTTAGAGCTGGAATGAAGATTAGGGTTAGGCCTAGTAATAGGGTTAGTGTTTGGGTTAGGCTAGAATTAGGGTTAGGACTAGTGTTAGCATTAGGTTTAGGGTTTAGCTTAAGGTAATGGATAGGGTAAAAGCTCAGGGTTATATCTAGGGTTAGGGTATGGATTAGGGCTAGTTTTAGGGTTATGGTTAAAACTAGGGTTAGCGCTCGGCTTAGGTTCAGGTTTTGGGTTAGGTTGGGGGTAGTGTTAGGTCTACAATAATGTATAAACCAGGGTTATGATTAGGACTACTTTTGGGGTAAGTGTTACAGATAGATCAAGTATTAGGGTTAGGTTTATCATTTTCGTGATGTTTAGAGCTAGGGTTATTGTTACGGTCAGGGTCAGTGTTCGGGTTATAGTTAGGGTTAGGGTTAAACCCAGAATTATCACTAGAGTTAGGTCTAGGGGTAGGATTAGTGTTTATGTTAGGTTAAGGTTTATCATTAGGGCTAGGTTTTTGTATAGATCTGGGCTAGAGATATGGTTAGAGTCAGGTCTAGGGCTAGTGTTAGTTTTAGGGTTTAGGTATAGGTTTATTGCTAATGCTAGTGTTAGGGTTTGTTTTATGGTTAGGTTCAGGTTTAGACATACAGTTACTGTTAGTGTCAGAATAAGTGTCAGGGTTAGGTTTAGGGTTTGGGTTATGGTTAGAGATAGAATGAGGGCTAGGGTTAGGACTAGTAGGGTGACGGTTTGGGTTAGGCTAAACATTAGAGTTAGGTTTATGGCTATGTTTAGTGTGTTAGGTTTCAGGTAGGGGTAAAATTTAGAAAAAGGGGTATTATTAGGGTCAACTTCAGGTTTAGGGTTTTGTTTAGGTTAGGGTTTAGGGTTAGGGCTCAAATTAGCAATAGAGTTTGGTTTAGGGTAATGATAGGGTTTGGTTTAGGGTTCAGGTTAGATTTAGCAAAATGGCTAGGGTTACAGTTAGGGATAAGGTTAGATTTAGGCCTAAGGTTAGCATTATAATTAGGTTTATGTTTAGGGTGCTTGATAGAGTTAGGCTAAATTTAGCACTAGGGTTATGGATAGGATTAGGGCTAGGGTAAATGTTAGTGTTATGGGTTTGTTTTGTGTTAAGTTTAGGGCTAGAATTATGGCTAGGACAAATGTCAGGTCTAGGATTTTGGCTAGTGATAGATTTAGGGTTAGGTTTATGGCTAGGTCTAGTATAAGGATTAGGTTTAGTGGTAGGTTCAGGGTTAGAGCTAGGTATATTATCATGGGAAGGGGCAGAGTTAGGGTTTGGGTTGGGTTAAGGTTTAGGTTTAAGGCTTGAATTATCATTAGGGTTAGAGTTAGGGTAATGTTAGTTTTAGGTTTAGGGTTCAGTTTAGGTTTAGTTTAATTAAATAGGTTAGGGTTAGGGATAAGTTTAGGGTTAGGCCTAGGGTTATCATTAGAGTTATGGTTATGATTAGGGTAATGGGTACTGTTAGAGCTAGTGATAGGGCTAGGGTTATGGTTAGAATTCTGGCTATTGTTAGGGTAAAGTTTAGAACTATGTTCTGGTTTAGGGTTAGGTTTAGGGTTACACTTAAAGCTAGGGTTAAGGCTCAGATTAGGGCTTGATTTTGGGTTTGGTTAGGGCTAGGATTGGACTATGGTAATGTATGAACTAGTGTTGCAATTAGTGCTGGTTTTAGGGTTAGGGTTAGGGCTTGGTCTAGTGTTACAGTTAGTTTTAGGGTTAGGGTGATGTTTAGAGCAAGGGTTATTGTTAGGGTCAGTGTCAGATTCAGGGTTAGTTTTCGGGTTAGGGTTAGAACTCGAATTATGGCTAAATTTAGTAGTAGTTGTACGGTTAGGGTTTTGTTTTGGTTAAGGTTTAGGGATATACATTGGTTTTGTTTTAGGGTTAGGGTATGGTTATGGCTAGATTATGGATTAGTATCAGGGTTAGGGCTAGTGTTAGGTTGCAGTTTAAGCTTAGGGTGAGGGTTACTTTTAGAGTTAGTGTTAGATCTAGGGTTAGGGTAGGGCTAGGGCTAGGGTTAGGGTGAGGGTTAGGTTTATGTAATGAATATGGTTAGAACTAGGGATTCAGCTAGGATGAGAATTAGAGTTAGTCATAGTAGTAGTCTTAGGGTTAGTTTTAGGGTTAGGACTAAATTAGGGCTAGGATTAGAGCTAGAGTTAGGGCTAGGGTTAGGGCAAAATTGGGGCTAGGATTAGGACTAGGGTTAGTGTTAGAGTTAGGGATAGGATTAGGGCTAGAGTTAGTGTTAGGGTTAGAGCTAAATTTGGGCTTAGGATTAGGGCTAGGGTTAGTGTTGGGGTCAGGGCTACATTAGGGCTAGTATTAAGGCTAGGGTTAGTGTCAGGGTTAGACTAAGGGGTTGGACTAGAATTAGGGTTAGCATTGGAGTTAAGGTAAAGTCTAGGGAATTGGGTGGGGTTATAGCTAGCTTTAGGTATAGGGTGAGCTTTAGAATTAGGATTAGGTCTAGGGTTATGTTTCAGTTTTGGATTAAGTCTAGGTTTAGGGATAGGTTAAGTGTTAGAGTTTCTGTTAGGGGTATGGCTAGGACCAGGTCTAGGGCTAATATCAGGTCTAGGGTTAATGTTAAAAATAGTTTTAGTGTTAGGTTATGGTTAGGTCTAGTGTAAGAGTTAGGTTTAGGTTAAAGGTCAGCTTTAGGGCTAGGGTTATTATTAGGGTCAGGAACAGGGTCCGAGTTAGCATTTAGTTTAGCTAAAGGTTTAGGGTTAAGGCTTGAATTAGCATTATGGTTAGGTTTAGGATTAGGGTAATGGATAAGGTTTAGTTTAGATTTCAGTAAAGGTTTAGGGTAATGGATGAGTTAAGTTTAGCAATCGGGTTAGGGTTACCATTATGGTGAGGGTTATGTTTAGTGTAATGGAGAGGTGTAGACCTTGGTTAGGGCTAGGTTATGGTTTGGATTAACTCTAGGATTAGGGCTAGGTTTAGGGATAGGGTTAGGGTGTAATTTAGGGTAAGTTTTAGGGTTAGGGTAATTGTTAATTTTAGGGCTAGGGTTACAGTTAAGATAGGGTAGGGGTTAGTGTTTGATTTAGGGTTAGGGCTAGGGCGAGGGTTAGGTTTAGGTATAGGTCTAGGTTTACATTTATGATTAGAATTAGGTTTAGTGTTAGGGATGGGGTTTTAATTAGGGTTAGGGTTAAGGTAATGGATATGTTTAGAGCTAAAGTTCAGACTAGGTTTAATGTTAGGATTAGGGCTAGGGTTAGGGATAGGGTTTAGGATAGAGCTAGGGTTATGTTTAGTGTAAAGGTTAGGCTTTGAGCTAGGGTTAGGTATAAGTCGAGGCTTAGGTTAGGGCTAGGTTTTATGTTATGTTTAGGGCTAGGGTTAGGACTATAGTTAATGTAAGATCTAGGGTTATGTTTAGGGCTAGTTTTAGGGTTAGGGTTATGGCTAGGTTTAGGGTTAGGTATAGGTAGTGAGTTAGTGTCATGTTTAAAGCTAGGTTCAGTGTTAGAATTAGGGTCAGTTTTTGGGATAGGGTTAGGGTTAGGGTTAGAGCCAGAATTAGGAATAGGTTTAGGTCTAGGGGTAGGGTAAGTGTTCGGTTTAAGTTAAGGTTTATTGTTAGTGCCAGTGCTGGGTTTTTGTTTAGGTCTAGGGCTAGAGTTATAGCTATATTTGGGATTAACTTTGGGTCTAGGTCTAGTGTTAGGCTTATGTATAGGTATAGGGTTACCAGTAGGGCTAGTGTTAGGGTTTGGTTTAGGGTTAGGGTCAGGTTTAGACCTAGGGTTACTTTTAGGGTCAGATGAGGGTCAGGAATAGTTTTAGAGGTGGAATGAGGGCTAGGGTTAAGACTAGTATTATGGTTAGTGTTTAAGTTAGGCTAAGGATTAGAATTAAGTTTAGGGTTAGCATTTGCGTTAGGGTTTGGCTTAGTGTAAGGAATAGGGTTAGAGTTAGGGTTAGGGCTAGTGTTAGGGTTAGGGTTAGGCCTACTGTTATGGTTAAAGCTAAAGTTAGGGCTCGGATTAGGCATAGAATTTTGTTAGGGTTAGGGCTATGGTTAGGACAATGAGTATTGTATGAACTAGGGTTATGATTAAGGCTAATTTCAGGGTTAGGTTAAGGCTAGATACAGTGTTAAGGTTAATTTTAGGTTAGGGTGTTGTTTAGAGCTAGGATTAGTGTTAGGGTCAGTGTCAGGGTCATGGTTAGTTTTAGAGTTAGTTTTAGGGTTACTTTAAGGGTTAGGGTTTGATTTAGTTTAAGGGTTAAGATTAGGGCTATGGCTTGGTTTTGGTTTATGGCTAGGGCAAGGGATAGGGCACGTTTTAAGATTAGCGTTATGGTTATGGGTAGTGCTGGGTTTGGTTTAGGCTTATTTAAGAGTTAAATTTAGAGTTAGGTATAGATTTAGACTTAGGCTTAGATCTAGGATTAGGATGAAGGCTAAGGATAGAACTAGGGCTAGGGCTAGGGCAAGAGTTAGATTTAGTCTTATGGCTAGGTTTAGGGTTAGGTTAGGATTAAATAAAGGCTAGGATTAACACTAGGCTCTGTGTTAGGCCTAGGTTTAGGGTGAGTCTTAGGGTTAGGTTAGAGTTATGGTTAGTTTTAGGATATAGGATGAGGTTATATGTAGGTTGAAGGCTAGGATGAGGAATAGAACTAGGGTTAGGGCTCGAGTTATGGTTCAAGCTAGGATTAAGCCTAGGTTTAGTGCTAGGATTATGGCTAGAGCTAATTTGAGGTCTAGTGTTATGGTTAAAAATAGTTTTAGGTTTAGGTTTATGGCTACGTCTAGTGTAAGGGTTAGGTTTAGGGTTAGGCTCAGGTTTAGATGTAAGGGTATTCTTAGGGTCAGGGTCATGATTAGTGTAGTGTTTTGGATAGGTTAAGGTTTAATGTTAGGGCTCAAATTAGCATTAGAGTTAGGATTAGAGTAAAGATAGTGTTAGGTTTAGGTTTCAGGTTAGGTTTAGGGTAATGGATAGGGTTAGGATTAGTGATATGGTTAGGTTTAGGCCCAGGTTTAGCATTAGGGATAGGGTTTTTGTTAGGGTAATGGATCAGGTTAGAGATAGGGGTACAGCTATGGTTATTGTTACAATTATTGATCAGGTTAGGGTTAGGGGTTAATCTAGGGATAGTGCTCGGAATAAGGCTAGGTTTTGGGTTAAGATAAGGCTAGGTTTAGGGTAATAGCTAATGTAAATACCTGGGTTGCAATTAGTGCTAATTTTAGGGTTAGGGTTAGGGCTAGGTCTATTGTTATGTTTAGGTATAGGGTTAGGGTGATGTTTAGAGCTAGGTTTAGTGTTAAGGTCAGATTCAGGGTCAGGGTTAGTTTTAGGGTTTGGCTTAGAACTTGAATTATGGATAGAGTTATGGCTAAGTGTAGGGTTAGGGCTTCGTTTTTGTTAAGGGTTAGGGTTAGGTCTATGGCTCGGTTTTGTTTTAGGGCTAGGGTTAGAGCTAGTTTTAGGATTAGCCTTAGGGTTAGGGCTAGTGTTAGGTTTTGTTTTAGGCTAAGGTTTATGGTTAGATTTAGAGTTAGGGTTAGATCTAAAGTTAATGCTAGGGCTATGAATAGGGCTAGTGTTAGACCTATAGTTTGGGCTAGGATTAGGGTTCCAGTAAAGTATAGGGTTAGAACTAGTGTTAGGACTAAGGTGATAGTTGGAGTTAGTCTTTGAGCTAGGGTTAGGGTTAAGGTTAGGAATGGGGCTAAATTAGATCTAATTTTAGGGCTAGGGGTAGTGTTAGAGTTAGGCCTAGGTTTATGGTTAGGGTTATAATTAAGGCTATGTTTAGGGCTAGGATAAGGGCTAAGGTTTGTGTTAGGGTTAGGGCTAGTATCATGGCTAGGGCTAATATCAGGCATAGGTTTATGCTTAGGGATAGTTTGGGGGTTAGTTTTATGGCTAGGTCTAGTGTAAGGGTTAGGTATAGGGTAAGAGTGAGGTTTAGAGCTAGGGGAATTTTTAGGGTCAGTGTCAGTGTTAGGTTTAGGTTTCAGTTTAGGGTTAGGGCTCGAATTATCATTAGAGTTAGGATTAGGGTAATGATTGTATTAGGTCTAGGGTTCAGGGTAGGTTTAGTTTAACTGATAAGTTTGGGGATAGTGATACGTTTTGGGTTAGGCCTAGGGTTAACATTAGGGTAAGGGTTATGTTTAGGTTAATGATACAGTTAGACTTCAGTTTAGGGCAAGGGTTATGGTTAGAATTAGGTCTTGATTTAGGGTTAGGGTGAGGGTTAGAACTAGGGTTAGGTTAAGGTTATGTTTAGTGTAAGGGTTAGGTTCTGAGCTATGGTTAGGGCTAGGCTCAGTATTAGGTTCCGGATTAGGTCTAGGGGTAGGATTACAGTAGGTTTTGCTTTAGGGTTATGGTTAGGATTAGACCTAAGGTCAGTAGAAGGGTCAGGGTTAGTGTTAAGGTTTTGGATAGGGTTAGATCTAGAATGATGGCAAGGATAAGGGCTATTAATAAGGTTAGTGTTTTGGTTAGCCTAAGGATTAGGGATAGGTCTAGGGTTACCCTTAGGTTTAAGGTTTTGCTTAAGTAAGGGATTGGTTTAGAGGTTGGTTATGGTTAGAGTTAGGGTTAAAGCTAGGTTTAGGACTCGGATTAGGCCTAGGTTTTGTGTTAGGGTTTGGGCTAGGGTTAGGGAAACTCCTAATGTAAGAATTAGGGTTACAATTAGGGTTAGATTTAGTGTTAGGGTATGGGTTAGGTTTAGTGTTAGGGTTAGGTTTAAGATTAGGGTGATATTTTTAGCTAGGGTTCGTGTTAGAATAGGAGTCAGGGTCAGGCTTAGTTTTAGGGTTAGAGTTAGAACTTGAATTAGGGCTAGAGTTACTGTTAGGGTTCAGTTTAAAGTGAGGGCGGTGTGTAGAGCTAGGGTGAGTGTTAGGATATGAGTCAGCATCAGGGTTGGTTTCAAGGTTTGTGTTAGGACTCGAACTAGGGCTAGGGTTAGGTCTAGTAGTAGTGTTAGGGTTTGGTTTATGTTAAGGTTTAGAGTTAGGGCTAACACTCAGTTTTGTTTTAGTCCTATGGTTAGGGTTAGGGCTAGTGTTAGTGTTAGGCTTAGGCTTAGTGTTAGGGTTAAATTTGGAATTAGGGTTAGACCTCAGGTGAGGGCTAGAACTAAGGACAGGGCAAGGGTTTTGGCTAGGTTTAGGGTTATGGTAAGGGATAGGGTTAGAACTAGGGATAGGGCTAGGGCAAGAATTAGTCTTAGGGCTAGGGTTAGGGTTAGGGTTGGAGATAGGGCTAAATTAGGTCTAGGATTAGGGCTAGGTTTAGTGTTTAGTTTAAGCCTATAGTTAGGGTTAGGGTTAGAGTTTAGAATTAGCATTTAGAGTTTAGGTTTAGCATTCGGGTAAAGTTTGTGGTAATGTATAGCTTTATAGCTAGGTTTAGAGGTAGGGTGAGTGTTATAATTAGGTTTAGTGCTGTGGTTAGGGTTAGGGTTATGATTAAGCCTAGGTTTAGGGCTAGGATGAGGGCTAGGGATTTTTTTTTTTTTTTTAGGGTTAGGGCTAGGATTAGTGCTAGGGCTAATATCAGGTCCAGAATTATGGTTAAAGATATTTTTAGGATAAGGATTATGGGTATGTCTAGTGTAAGGGTTAAGTTTAGGGTTAGCATCAGGTTTAGAGCTAGGGTTTATTATTAGGTTCAAGTTCTGGGTTAGGGTTTGGGATAGGTTAAGGTTTAAAGTTAGTGCTTAAATTAGCATTAGGTTTAGTGTTATGGTTATGGTAATGGATAAAGTTAGAAATCAGTTAAGGGCTAGATTTATGGTTATGATTAGGGCTACGTTTTGGGTTAAGTTAGCGGTAGTGTTAGGTTTATGTCTAATGTAAGTACTAGGGTTATGCTATGGCTAATTATAGTGTTTTAGGGCTAGGTTTACTGTTAGGTTTAGGTTTAGGTTTAGCGTGATGTTTAGTACTTGGGTTAGTGTTATGGTCAGAGTAAGGAAGAGGGTTAGTTTTAGGGTTTGGCTTAAAACTCGTATTAGGGCTGGGGTTAGGGCTAGGTGTAGGGTTAGGGCTTGGTTTAGGTTAAGTGTTATGGTTAGAGCTTTGGCTTGGTTTGGTTTTAAGGCTAGGAATAGGGTTTGTGAAATTTTTAGGATTAGTGTTTGGGATAGGGCTAGTCTTAGATTTAGGCTTAGGCTTTGCTTTAGGGTTAAATTTAGAGTTAGGTTTTTATCTAAGGTTACTGCTAGGGCTAAGGATAGGGCAAGGGTTAGGATTAGAATTTGGGATAGGGTTAGGTTTATGGGAAGGGATAGGATTAGAATGAGTGATAGGGCCAATGTGAGAGTTAGAGTTATTCTTAGGGCTAGGGTTAGAGTTAGGTTTAGTGATACAGCTAAATTATGGCTAAGGTTAGGGTTAGAGATATGGTTAGAGCTAGTTTTAGAATTATCATCATTGTTTGGGCAATTTTTAGGCTTAGTCATCGAGTTAGGGTTAGATTTAAAGTTAGGTTTTGATCTAGTATTAAAGCTAGGGCTAAGGATAGGGCAATTGTGATGAAAAGGGTGAGGGTTAGAGTTAGGCTTATGATTAGGGTAAGGGATGTACTTTTGGCTAGGTTTAGGGCTATGGCAAGGGTTAGTATTAGGGTTAGGGCAAGAGTTAGGGTTAGGGTTATGATTAAGGCTAGGTTTATGTCTAGGATGAGGTTTAGGGTTTGTGTTAGGGTTAGAGATAGTATTATGGCTAGGGCTAATGTCAGGTCTAGGGTTAGAGTTAGGGCTAGATTTAGCGTTAGGTTTATGGATGCGTCCAGTGTGAAGATTAGGTTTAGGGTAAGATTCAGGTTTATATCTAGGGTTATATTTAGTGTCAGGGTCAGGTTTATGGTTTGGGTTCTGTTAGGGTTTCGGTTTACGGTAACAACAGGGTTAGTTTTAGGGTTTAGGTTTGGTTTAGTGTAATGGATAGGGTTATGGTTAGGCCTAGGGTTAGCTTAAGAGTTAGGTTATTGTTAGGGTAATGGATAGGTTTAGACCTAAGGTTAGGGCTAGGGTTATGTATAGGATTACGGCTAGTTTTGGGTTAGGCTTAGGTTTAAGTTTATGGTTAAAGCTAGGTTTACTACTCAGTTTAAAGCTAGGTTTTGGGTTATGTTAGGGCTAGGGTTAAGGCTAAGGCTAATGTATGAAGTAGGTTTATGATTAGTACTAGTTTAGGGTTAGGCTACGTCTAGTGTTAGGTTGAGATTGACGGTGATGATGATGTTTAGAGCCAGGGTTAGTGTTAGGGTAAGAGTCAGGGTCAGGGTTAGTTTTCGGGTTAGATTTAGGACTAGAATTAGGATATGGTTAGGGTTAGGTGTAGGGTTAGGCTTTGGTTTAGGATAAGGGTTTGGGTTACGTCTATGGCTCAGTTTTGTTTTAGGGCTAGAGCTCATGTTAGTACTAGTTTTAGGATTAGCATTAGTATTAGGGCTAGTGTTAGGTTTATGTTTAGGCTTAGGTTAGGGTTAGATTCAGAGTTAAGGTTAGATCTAGGGTTATGACCAGGGCCATGAATAGAGCTAGGGTTAGACCAAGGTTTAGGGCTAGGATTAGGGTTCTAGTAAGGGATAGGGTTGGAACTAGGGTTAGGGTGAGAGTTAGAGTTAGAGTTAGTCTTTGGGCTAGGCTTAGGGTTAGGGTTAGGGATAGGGCTAAATTAGGGCTAAGATTAGGGCTGGGGTTAGTGTTAGGATTAGGCCTAGGTTTTGGGTTAGGGATAAAATTAAGGCTATGTTTAGGGCCAAGATAAGTCTAGAGTTTGTGTTAGGGTTAGGGCTGGGATTATGGCTAGGGTTAATATCACGTCTAGGGTTAAGGTTGGGAATAGTTTTAGTGTTATTTTTATGGCTAAGTCTAGTGTAAGTGTTAGGTAGGGTAAGAGTCAGGTTTAGAGCTAGGGGAATTATTAGGGTCACGGTTAGTATTAGGGTTTGGTTTACGTTTGAGGTTATGGTTAGGGCTCGAATTAGCATTCGGGTTAGGGTTAGTTTAACAATTGGATTAGGTTTAGTGTTCAGGGTAGGTTAGGCTAATTGATAGGTTTGGGGAAAGCGATAGGGTTAGGGTTAAGCCTAGGGTTAGAATTATGGTGAGGGTTATGTTTAGGGTAATGCATACAGTTAGAGTTAAGGTTAGGGCTAGGGTTATGTTTAAAATTAGGTCTTGTGTTAGGGTAAAGTTGAGGGTTAGAACTAGGATTAGGTTTATGGTTTTGTTTAGCATAAGGGTTAGGTTCTGAGCTATGGTTAGGGCTAGGCTGAGTTAGGTTTAGAATTTGGTCTAGGGATAAGATTATGGTAAATTTGGGGTTAGGGTTGGTGTTAGGGTTAGACCAAGGTTTAGTGTTAGGGTCAGAATAAGGATCAGGGTTTGGGTTAGGGTTTGGGATAGAGTTAGAGCTAAAACAAAGCCTAGGGTTAGGACTATTAATAGGGTTAGGGTTTTGCTTAGTCTAAAGACTAGAGATAGGTTTAGGGTTACTCTTTGATTTAGGGATAGGGTTAGATTTATGCCTAGGGTTATCATTAAGTTTTGGGATATGGTTATGTTAATGGATAGAGTTAGAGATCAGTTTAAGGCTAAAGTTATGGTTACAATTAGGGCTAGTGTTAGGGTTACATTAGGTTTAAAGCTAGGGTTAGAGCTCTGATTAGGTCTAGGTTTTGTTTTATGTTAGGGCTAGGGTTAGGGTTACAGCTAATGTAAGTACTAGGTTTAAGTTTAGGGCTAGTTTTAGGGTTTCAGTGCTAGGTTTAATGTTACGGTTGGGTTAACTGATACAGTGATGTTTAGAGCTAGAAGTGTTAGGGTCAGTGTCAGGTTCAGGGTTAGTTTTAGGGTTTGACTTCCAACTCAAATAAGTCTAGGTTTAGGTCTAGGTGTAAGATTAGGGTTTGGTTTAGTTTAATGTTTAGGGTTAGAACTATGGCTCAGTTTGTTTTAGGGCTAGGACTAGCATTAGGGCTCATTTTAGGATTAGTGTTATGGTTTGGTCTAGTGTTAGGTTTAGGCTTAGGCTTCGGATTAAAGCTAGTTTGAGAGTTATGTTTTGCCTAAGGTTAGTGCTAGGAATAAGTATTGGGAAAGGATTAGCACTAAGATTAGGGCTAGGGTTAGGTTTATGGTAAGGGATAGGGTTAGAATGAGTGATAGGGCTAGTATGAGAGAGTTAGTCTTAGGGATAAGGTTAGGGTTAGGTTTACGGATAGGGCTAAATTACGGCTAGGGTTATGTTAGGGCTAGGGTTAGGGCTAGTTTAGGATTAGGTTTAGACATCAATTTAGGGTAAGATTTAGAGGTAGATTTTGATCTAGGGTTAGTGCCAGGGCTAAGGATAAGGCAAGGGTTCCCACTAGGGTTAGGGTAGAGTTAGGGTTTAATTTAGGGTAAGGGATGTGTTTATAGCTAGGCTTAGGGCAAAGGCGAGGTTTAGTATTAGGGTTAAAACTAGGGTTAGAGTTACGGTTATGATTAAGGCTATGTTTAGGGCTACGATGAGGACTAGGATTTGTTTTAGGGTTAGGGATAGTATTAGGGCTATGGCTAATGTCAGTTCTTGGGTTACAGTTAGGGATAGATTTGGTGTTAGGTTTATGGCTTCGTCCAGTGTAAGGGTTAGGTTTTTGGTTAGGGTCAGGATTAGATCTAGGGTTATTTTTAGAATCAGCATCAGGATTAGGGTTTGGGTTAAGTTAGTGTATAGGTGCAGGGCTCGAATTAGTGTTATATTTAGGGTTAGGGTAATGACAGGCTTAGGTTTAGGATTTAGGATTGGTTTAGTGTAATGTATAGGGTTAGGTTTAAGCCTAGGGTTATCAGAAGGGTTAGGGTTATCATTAGGGTAATGGATAGGGTTAGTCCTAAGGTTATGGCTAGGGTTATGTATAAGATTAGGGCTAGTGTTTGGGTTGGGGTTAGGTTTAATTTTAGGGTTTAAGTTAGATTTAGGACTAAGATTAAGGCTAGGTTTTGGGTTAGGTTAGGGCTAGGGTTAAGGCTACCACTAATGTATGAAGTTTGTTTATGATTACAGCTAGTTATAGGTTTAGAGTTAGGTCTATTTCTAGTGTTAAGATTAGGTTTATGGTGATGATGATGTTTAGAGCCAGGGTTAGTGTTAGGATTAGAGTCAGGGTCAGGGTTAGTTTTCGTGTTAAGGTTAGACTATAATTAGGTTTAGGGCAGTTGTAGGGTTAGGATTTGTTTTAGGTTAAGGATTAAGGTTAGGTCTATGACTTGGTTTTGTTTTAGGGCTAGGAGTAGGGTTAGGGCTAGTTTTATGATTAGTCTTAGGGTTAAGGCTAGTGTAAGTGTGAGATTTAGGCTTAGGTTAAGGATTAGGGATAAGAGTAAAGTTATGGATAGGTTTAAACTTAGGGTTAGGATTAAATTTAGAGTTAGGTTCAGATCTAGGTTTTGTTATAGGGCTAAGTATAGGTCTAGGGTAGGGCTACATTTAGGGCTAGGTATATGGTGATGGTAAGGGATAAGGTATAGAGTTAGTGTGAGAGTTAGAGTTAGTCTTATGGCTAGGGTTAGGATTAGGGATAGGGCTAAATTAGGGCTTGGATTAGGGCTACAGTTAGTGTTAGGTTTAGGGTTAGGTTAGGTTTAGGGTAAGGGATGGCAATATAGCTAGTTTTAGGACTAGGGTAAAAATTAGGGTTAAGGTTATGGTTAACGTTAGGTTTAGGGTTATAATTAAGGTGAGGTTCCTCGCTAGGATGTGGGATAATTTTTGTATTAGGGTTAGGGCTAGATTAGAGCTAGGGCTAATGTTAGGTCTAGGATATGGTTAGGGATAGTTTTAGGGTTAAGTTTATGGCTAGGTCTATTGTAAAGTTTAGGTTTCTTGTTAGGTTCAGGTTTAGAGCTATAGGTATTATTAGAATCAGGGTCAAGTTTAGGGTTGTGGTTAGGTTAGGGTTTAGGTTTAGGGGTCAAATTAGTATTATATTTAGGGATTGGGTAAGGGCACAGTTAGATTAAGGGTTCAGGTTAGGTTTAGGTTAGTAGATAGGATTAAGGCTAGTGCTAGGTTTAGGGTTCCGCCTAGGGTTAGCATAAGGATTATAGTTTTCTTAGGGTAATGAATAGGGTTAAAGCTAGGGTTAGGGCTAGGGTTATGGTTAGGATTAAGTCTAGGGTTAGGCTTAGTTTTATTGTTAGGGATAGAGTTATTGTTAAGTTTAGCTTTAGGTTTAATGCTAAGGTAAGGCTTGGATTAGGGCTAGGTTTTGTGATAGGTTAGAGCTATGGCTAATGTAAAAACTAGCTTAATGATTAAGACTAGTTTTATGGTTAATGTTAGGGCTAGATGTAGTTTCAGGGTTAGTTTTAGTGTTACGGTGAAGTTTAGAGCTAGGGTTAGTGTTAGTGTCAGGGACAGTGTTCAGGTAGGGTAACGGTTATGGTTTAATGCAGAATTAGGACTAGGGTGAGGTCTAGAAGTAGGGTTAGAGCAAATTTCAGGTTTAGGCTGAGGCCTCAGCTTAGGGTTAGTTTTAGAGATAGGTTAGTGCTAGGGCTAAGGATTATGACTAGGGTTAGAGCTTGGGTTAGGGTTATGGTAAGGGATAGGGTTAGTTTTAGAGATAGGTTTGGATCTAGATTTAGTGCTAAGGCAAGCGTTATGACTAGGGTTATGGCTTGGGTTAGATTTATGGTAAGGGATAGGTCTTGTGTGAGAATTATAGTTAATCTTAATTCTAGGGTAAGAGTTAGGGTTAAGAATAGGGCTATATTAGGGCTAGGATTAGGGCTAGGTTTAATATTAGGGTTAGGGCTAGAGTTAGGGTTATGATTAGGGCTAGGGCTAGGGTTAGAGTTAGTGTAAGGGTTATGGTTTAAGCTACAGTTATGGGTAGGGGAGTGTTATGTTTAGTGTTACTTCTAGGTTAGGGTTATGGTTATGATTAGAGTTAGGGTTGGGTTTAGGGCTAAGGTTTTCATTAGGGTTAGGGCTAGTTTTAGTGTAATGTATTGGACTAGATGTAAGATTAGGTTTAGGGTTAAGTTTAGGTTATGGTTAAATTTAGGTTCAGGGGTAGGTTTAGTTTTTATTATTGGTATGGTTTAGGGTTAACTTTATGGCAAGGGTTAGGTTTAGGGTTAAGGCGAGGGTTAGGTTTAAGATTAGGATTATGGATATGGTTAGGTTTAGGGCTAAGGTTATTATTAGGGTTAGGGTTATGTTTAGGGTTAGGGTAATGTTAGGTTTAGAGCTAGGGTTAGTACTAGGGTTAAGTTCAGGATTAGGGCTAGGGTTAGGTTTATGTTTATGAATAGGCCTAGGGTTTTGTTTAGGCTAAGGGTTAGGCTTTGAGCTAGTTTATGTCTAAGGCGAGTGTTAGGGTTAGGGCTAATTTTAGAATGATGGTTATTTTTAGGGTAGAATTAGGCCTCAGAATAGTGCTATGTTTTGTGTTAGGTTTAGGCCCAGGATTAAGGCTATGTGTAATGTAAGATCTAGGATTATGATTAGAGCTAGTTTTAGGATTAGGGTTATGGCTATGCCTAGTGTTAGTTTAGGTTTGGGGTTCGGTTCAGGATTAGAGCTAGGTTTAGCATTAGTGTTAGGGTCAGTGTTCAGGTTAGAGTTATATTTAGGGTGAAAGCCAGAATTAGGACTAGGTTTAGGTCTAGGGATAGGGTAAGTGTTTGCTTTAGGTTAAGGATTATGTTAGGGCTAAGGCTCAGGTTTTTAGGTCTAGGTCTAGAATTATGGCTATACTGAGGATTAGGCGTAGGTTTAGGGCTAGTGTTAGGCTTAGGTTTAGGTATAAGTTTACTGGTAGAGCTAGTTTTAGGGTCTGATTTAAGGTTAGGATCAGATTTAAACTGAGGGTTTGTGTTAGGGTAATGATTTGAGTTAAGGTTAGAGCTAGAATGAGGTCTAGGGTTAGGATTAGTAATAGGGTTAGGGTTTGGATTAGGCTATGGATTAGGATTAGGACTAAGGTTAGCATTATGGATAGGGTTTGGCTTAGGGTAAGTGATATAGTTAAAGCTAGGGTTAGGGCTAGGATTAGGGTTAGGTTTACATCTAGGGTTAGGACTCAGATTAGGGCTAGTGTTTCTGTTAGGATTAGAGAGTATCAAAGAAATCTGACCAAATAATTTGGGGAGGTAGTTCAGTACATGTATATTTCCCTGTTATCTCCAACAGTACTTTCAGATAAAGATGTTTTTGCATGCTTCAGCTTTGGGAAACTTTCACAAGGAAGAAACCAGAGTGCCCACATAGAACTGATTGAGTGTGTGCAGTTTTAAGCAGTGAGCACGAACCCTGTATGATTTCAAGTTCCATTTCCATTTACCCGTATAGGTCAAAATGAAGGAAACATTAAAGTGCAAACTGTTCCTGACAGCAAACCATTGAAGGGATAAGGCCCAAACCTGGGGAAAATAGTAAGGCTGGTTAAAAGACAAATTATGCCCAGTATCAGATGAATTTGAACAAAACTCACTCTGACACTATATCTACCCCAACCCTAAACTAATTCTAACCTGTTTAGAGTACCTATGATCATAGAAATCCCAAATGAGGGGAGCCGAAAGGCACAACTTAACAGATGAATCTTGTGCAGTATCAAAGAAATTTGATGAAAAATTGGGGGAAGTATTTTAGTTCATTCATATTTTCCTGGTTTTTTTTCTTAAAGTGCTCATGGATAAATTGTTTTTTCATGCTTCAGCTTAAGGTACTTTCACAAAGAAAAACCAAAGAGTGCCCACAGAGGGCTGATTGAGTGTGTGAAGTTTCATGCAGCTAGCACCAACCCTGTTTGATTTCCAGCTCCATTGCATTCACACCTATAGGCCGTAATTAAGTGAAACCTAAAAGTTGAAACTGTTCCTGACACTGAACCATTGAACTTGAAGGTCCAAACTTGGGGAGCCTATAAAGGCTAGGTCAAGGATGAATCCTGTACAGTATCAAATTCATCCAACCAAAAAAATTTGAAGCTCTTTCATTACATGGGCATTCTGCTTGCTCCCAATGCACCGAGAGATAAAGCTGTTACTTTCTACTTCATCTTAGGGCTACTTCCAAGGCAAACACCAGATTATGCTCACTGAAAATTGATGGAGTGTGTGAAGATTCAAGCAGTTAGCCCAAACCCTGTTTGATTTCCAGTTTTTTTTCATTCACCCTTACATGGAAAAAAGAAGAGAAACATGAAAATTGAAAATGTTCCTGAAAGCAAACCCTTTATGTAGGAGGCCCAAACATTTGGAGTATAGTCAATTTTTTTTTAAAAAAAGATGAATACTGCACAGTATCATAGAAATTTGAAAACAAAAGTAACTCTTATCTTAACACTAGGTCTATTCCTAGTCCTAACACTAACCTTAACACTAACTTTAACCTGTTTAGAGTCCCTTTGATCCTAGAAGTCCCACACTTGGGGAGCCAAGTTGGGTAAGTGAACAGATGAATCTTTCACATATCAAAGATGTCTGACCAAATAATTGGGGAGGTAGTTCAGTACATGCATATTTTCCTGTTTTCTCCTAAAGTGGTCTCACATATAGTTGATTTGCATGCTTCAGCTTAGGGCTACTTTTACAAGGAATAAACCAGAGAATGCCAATAGAAAACTGACTGAATGTGTGAGGTTTGAAGTAGCTAGCACCAACCCTGTTGGATTTCCAGCTCCATTTCCATTTACATTCATAGGTAAAAATGAAATGAAAACTTAAAATACAAACTGTTCAGGAGAGCAAACCCTTGACCTAAGAGGCCCAAACCTAAAGAATATAGTAAGGCTAGGTCAAAGTTGAATCCTGCCCAGTATCAAAGAAATTTGAACAAAACTAAATCTAACAAAATATTAGCTATAATTCTAGCCCAAAACTAATACAAAATCGAACCTAACCAGTTTAGGAAACCATTGACCAGAGTAGTCCCCAAATAAAGGAGCCCAGTGGGGCAAGCTAACAGATGAATACTGTGCAGTATCAAAGAAATCTGACCAAATAATTGGGGGAGGAATTTCAGTACGTGCATATTTCCCTGTTTTCTCCTAATGTGCTCTTGGATAAATTATTTTTTTCATGCTTCAGTTTAAGGTACTTGCACAAGGAACAACCAGACAGTGCCCACAGAGAGCTGATTGAGTGTGTGAAGTTTCAAGCAGCTAGTACTAGCTCTGTTTGATTTCCAGTTCCATTTTCATTCACATCTATAGGCCATAATAAAGTGAAATCTAAAAATTCAAACTGTTCCTGACAGTGAACTGGCAAACCTTGAAAACTCAAACTTGGCCATCCTACTAAGACTAGGAAAAAAATGAATCCTGTACAATATCAAATAATCCATGCAGAAAAAAAAAATTAAAGCTTGCTCCTAAAGTGCTCACAGATAAAGCTGTTTCTTTCTAATTCAGCTTTGGGCTACTTACACAAGAAAAAAAAAGTAGAGAATGTGCCCTGAGAACTGGGAGAGTGTGTGAAGTTTCAATCAGCTAGCACAAATGCTGTTTGAGTCCAGCTCCATTTCCATTCACCCCTATGGGGCAAAATGAGGTGAAAGATGAAAAATAAAACTACTCCTGAGAGCAAACCCTTTTACTAGGAGGCCCAAATATGGGGAGCATACTAAGAAGAGAAAAAAGATAAATCCTGCTCAGTATTCAAAAGTTGAAAAAATCTAAAACTAACCCTAACACTAGTTCTAACCCTAACTCTAACCATAACCCTAAACCTAACCTGTTAAGAGAAACTTTGATCATAAAAGTTTTAAACTTGGGGAGACTAGTGGGGCAAGCTTACATATGATTCCTGCACAGTGTCAATGAAATCTGACTAAATAATTGGGGGAGGTATTTCAGTACATGCATATTGCCCTGTTTTCTCCTAAAGTGCTCTTGGATAAACTTGTTTTGCATGCTTCAGCTTATCACTACTTTTACAAGGAAGAAACCACAGAGTGCCCACAGACAACTGATTGAGTATGTGAAGTTTCAACCAGCTAGAACCAACCCTCTGATTTCCAGCTCCATTCTCATTTACCTATATAGGTCAAAATGAAGTGAGACATTAAAGGCAAACTATTTCCAACAGCGAACCATTGAACAGAGAAGGCCCCAAACTGGGGCACATAGTATGGATAGGTAAAAGATAAATCATCCCAGTATCAAAGAAATTTGAACAAAACAAACTCTAAACCTAACACTAGCTCTAAAGCTAGCCCTAACCCTAACCTAACATTAACCCTTACCAGATTACAGAACCATTGATCCTAGAAGTGCCAACCTTGGGGAGCCTAGTGGAGCAAGCTAAAAGATGAATACTGTGTACTATCAAAAAAATCTGATCAAATTGTTGGGAGACTTATTTCAGTACATACATGTTTCTCTGTTTTCCCCTTAAGGGCTCTTGGATATAGTTTCTTTTGCATGCTTCATCTTTGGCCTACCTTAAAAAGAAAGAAACTAGAGAGTGCCCACTGAGAACTAATTTTGTGAAGTTTCAAAAACCTCTGGTGAACCCTGTTTGAATTCCAGCTCAATTTTCATTCACATCAATAAGCCATAATGAACGGAAACCAAAAATACAAACTGTTCCTGACAGTGAACCATTGAACCGACAAGGACCAAACCTGTGGAGCATAGTAAGACTAAGTAAAAGATGAATCCTTCCCAGTATCATAGAAATTTGAAGAAATCTAGGGCTGCATGGGTACTCTCGGTGCAGATGGAAGGCTGGGCTGTGCAGTTGCTCTGGGGGCTGACAGGAGTCTCAGCCACACAGGCGCTCTCTGCACACACGCAAGGCAGCACAGAACACAGAGGCTTTGCTGGCAGGTCACCAGACCGAGCTCTGGACACAGCACAAGGTCACTCCAGAACCACCGACCTCACCATACATGGCTAATAGATGGAATCCATCTTGCAAAACCTTATTCGCCATCTATCAGTGGGCATGGCTACCAGCTTGGTTCTGCAGCTTATCAGGTACCTGGTTACCAACTTCCCTACCTCCAACTGTGATAACTCAAGATTTTTCACACAAGCTTTTGGGGGGTGTAGCTATATATGAGGAACAGCAACTGTACAGGTACCTGGTTTCCAATTCAGAGACTAAGAGTAGGGAGGCTCCAGGTAGAAGCTCAAGCCCTCTCACCCTGGCTACCTCCACCACCCTGAGCACAGAGACTCAAGCTAGGAATAGAAAACTCCACCTAATGCAAGATAAGAAAACAGAGTTCTGAGAGCCTTTTTTCTTTCTTTCTTTTCTTTTCTTTTCTTGCTCTTCTCATCCGTTCTCCTCTACCCTTCCCCCTCTGGTCCTCACAACCTCAACATATGTGAAACCAAGAACTCTCCGTGAAATTGGACTTTGAGAACTGAATCACTAGAATTGTATAATTTAGAAGAATTGTATAAGTCCCACCTCACCACCTCTTTATTTGCTCTTATTTTCTTTCTCCCTCTCTTTCTTTCTTTCCTTGTTATTTTTCTTCTTTTTTCTTTCTCCCTCTATCCCACTTTCAGCCTCCTAACTTTTACTATTTATACATAGGGTAATTTTATGAATACAGATAAGCAGTTTGAATTTATACATTCTTCCATAAATTCCCCCTGCCTTTTCATTAGAGTTCTCCTCCAAAGTTGCTAAGTTAGATTAATCACATACCCTCATTCCTTTCCCCCTTAACATAGCATCCTACTCCTGACCCTCAGTTCTCTGTTCGACACCAGAAATGGTATGTGTTTTATGTAACTAATGACTATATTCTAAATAATAATTGAAGCCAACACATATAGACACAGAGTCTACATATAAATGTATTTATAATGGTTAGGCTTAGGCTTCGGGTTAGGGTTAGATTTAGAGTTGGGTTTTGATCTATGGTTAGGGCTAGGGCTAAGGATAGGGCAAGAGTTAGGACTAATGTTTGGGTTAGGTTTAGTATTATGGTAAGGGTATAGGGCTAGAACTAGTGATAGGGCTAGTATGAGAGTTAGAATTAGTCTTAGAGCTAGGATTATGGTTAGGGTTAGGGTTAGGATTAGGGATAGGGATAAATTAGGGCTAGTGTTAGTGTTAGGTTTAGGCCTTCGGTTAGGGTTGGAGTTAGGATTACATTTAGGGTAAGGTATTGGGTTATAGCTAATTTGAGGGCTATGGCAAGGGTTAGTATTAGGGCCAGGGCTAGGGTTAGGTTTAGGGTTATGATTAAAGCTAGGTTTAGAACCAGGATGAGGGCTAATGTTGGTGTTAGGGTTAGGGCTAGTATTAGGGCTAGGGCTAATGTCAGGTCTAGGGTTACAGTTAGGGATAGATTTAGTGTTAGGTTAGGTGTATACTAAGGGTCAATTTAGAACTAGGGTTATTATTAGGGTCAGGATCAAGGTGAGGGTTTGGGTTAGCTTGGGGTTTATGTTTAGGGCTAGAATTAACATTAGGGATTTGAGTTAAGGTAATGAAAGTGTTTGGTTTAGGGTTTAGGTGTGGTTTAGTGTAATGGATAGGGTTATGGTTAGGCCTGGGTTAGCATAAGTGTTATCATTAGGGTAATGGATTTGGTTAGACCTAAGATTAGGGGTAGGGTTATGTATAGGCTTAGGGATTTTGTTTGTGTTAGGTTAGGGTTTAGGTGTGGTTTAGTGTAATGGATAGGGTTAGGGTTAGGCCTACGTTTAGCATAATGAGTTATCATTAGGGTAATATATAGGGTTACACCTAAGATTAGGATAGGGTTATGTATAGGATTAGGGCTTTTCTTGGGTTAGGGTTAGATTTACCTTTAGGGTTAAAGCTAGGTTTAGTGGCTGAGGATGTGGCTCAAGAAGTAGCATGCTCACCTGTTATGTGCAGGGCGCTGGGTTCGATCCTCAGCACCACATACCAATAAAATAAAGATGTTGTGTCCACCGAAAAATAATATATATATATATATATATATATATATATATATATATATATATATATATATATATATATTTAAAAACTAGGTTTAGGACTTGGATTGAGGCTAGGTTTTGTGTTAGTTTAGGGCTAGGGTTAAGGCTATGGCTAATGTACAAAGTAGCGTTATGATTAAAGCTAATGATAGGGTCAGGGATAGGGCTATGTCTATTGTTAGGGTTTAATTTACAGTTATGATGATGTTTAGAGCTAGTTTTAATGTTAGGGTCAGAGTCAGAGTCGAGATTAGTTTTCAGGTTAGGGTAAGGACTAGAATTAGAGATAGGATTAGGGCTAGGTGTAGGGTTATGGTTATGATTCGGTTTTGTTTTAGGGCTAGGGGTAGAGTTAGGGCTAGTTTTAGAATAAGGGCTAGTGTTAGTGTGAGGTTTAGTCTTAGGTTTAGGGTTAGATTTAGAGTTAGGTTTAGATCTAGGCTTTGAGCTCGGGGTAAGGATAGGGCTAGGACTAGGGCTAAGTTTAGGGCTAGGAATATGGAGATGGTAAGGGATAGGGTTAGAACTAGGTATAAGGCTAGGGCGAGAATTTGAGTTAGTCTTAGGGATAGGGTTAGGGTTGGGTTAGGGATATGGCTAAATTAGGGATGGGATTAAGAATAGGGTTAGTATTAGGGTTAGGCCTAGGTTGAGGGCTAGGGTTAGTGTTAGGGTTAGGCCTAAGTTGAGGGCTAGGGTTAGTGTTAGGGTTAGGGTTAGATTTAGGTTAAGGGATGGGATTATAGCTACTTTTAGCACTAGAGTGAGGATTAGATTTAGGGTTTGGTTATGGTTACGTTTATGATTAAGACGAGGTTTATAGCTAGAATGTGGGCTAAAGTTTTAGTAGGATCAGGACTAGGATTAGAGCGAGGGCTAATGTCAGGTCTAGGGTTACAGTTAGAAAGAGTTTTAGGGTTAGGTTTATAGCTAGGTCTATTCTAATTGTCAGGTTTCTTGTTAGGGTCAGGTTTAGAGTTATGGGTATTATTGAGGTAAGGGTCAGGATAGGGTTTTTATTAGATTTAGGTTTAGGGTTAAAGCTCAAGTTATCATTACAGTTAGGGATAGGTTAATGATAGTTTTAGATTTAGAGTTCAGGTTAAGTGTAGAGTAATGGATACGGTTAGGGTTAAGTATAGGATTAGGGTTCAGTCTAGGTTTTGCATAAGTGTTAGAGTTATCATTAGGGTAATGTGGTAGGGCTAGTGTTATGCTTAGGATTAGGTCTAGGGTTAGGCCTAGGTTTAGGGTTAGGGCTAAGATTAGTTATGGTTAGCTTTATGGTTAAAGCTAGGGTAGCCCTTGGGTTAGGGCTAGGTATTGCAATAGGTTAGGGCTATGGCAAATGTAAGAACTTTGTTATGATTAGGGCTAGTTTTAGGGTTAAAGTTAGAGCTAAGTATAGTTTTAGGGTTAGGTTTAGGGTTAGGGTGATGTTTAGAGATAGGGTTAGTGTTAGTGTCAGGGTCAGTGTTCAGTTTAGGGTTATGGTTAATGGGAAAGCCAGAATTAGGACTAGGGTTAAGACTAGTGGAAGGGTTAGTTTTTGGTTTTAGGCTAAGAGTTATTATTAGGGCTAGAGCTAAGTTTTTCTTTAGGTCTAGGGCTAGAGTTATGGATAGATTAGGATTAGGTTTAGGTCTAGGGCTAGTGTTAGGGTTAGGTTTAGGTATAAGGTTACCAATATGGCTAATGTTAGGGTTCAGTTTAGGGTTAGGTTCAGGTTTAGACCTATGATTAGTGTTAGGGTCAAAATAAGGGTCAGGGTTAGGGTTAGGGTTTGGGTTATTTTTAGAGCTAGAATGAGGGCTAGGGTTAGGACAACTTATGGGGTTAGGGTTTGGGTTAGGTTGAGGAATAGAATTAGGATTAGGATTAGAATTAGTATTAGGTTTAGGGTTTGGCATAGGGTAAGGGATAGGGTTAGAGCTAGGGTTAGGGCTAGGGTTAGGGTTAAAGCTAGGTTTAGGGCTCAGATTAGGGCTACTTTTGTGTTAGGGTTATGGCTAGAGTTAGAGCAATGGCTAATGTAAGAGCTATGGTTTTTAGGGTTAGTTTTAGGGTTATGGTTAGGGGTTAAACCTCTAGTGGTAGGATTAGGTTTAAGGTTAGGTTGAAATATAGAGCTAGTGTTAGTGTTAGGTTAATACGGTCAGGTTTAGATTTAGGGTTAGGGTTAGAACTCGAATTAAGGCTAGGATTACTGTAAGGGTTTGGTTTAAGGTTAGGGTGGTGTTTAGAGCTAGGGTGAGTGTTAGGATATGAGTCAGAGTTAGGGATAGTATTAAGGTTAAGATTAGAACTCGAATTAGGGCTAGGATAAGGTCTAGGTGTAGTGAAGGTGTTAAGGTTTAGGGTTAGGGCTCTTGCTCGGTTTTGTTTTACTGCAAGGGTTAGTGTTAGGGTTAGGGGTTAGGGTTTTTCTTAAGTTAAGGGATAGCCTTAGAGCTAGGGTTAATGCTAGAGTTAGGGATAGTGTTAGGGTTAGGGTTCAATATAAATTTTGAGCTCCGATTAGGGCTAGTTTTTGTATTAGGATTAGGGCTAGATTTTTCATTGGCTACTGTAAGAGCCAGGGTTACAATTAGGGTTAGTTTTAGGGCTAGAGTTAGGGGTAGGTCTAGTGTTAGGTTTAGGTTTAAGGTTAGGGTAATATTTAGAGCTAGGGTTATTGTTAGGATATAAGAAAGCATCAAGGTTAGTTTTAGGGTTAGGATTAGCACTCAAATAAGGGTTAGGGTTACTGTTTGGTTTAAGGTGAGGGCTGTGTTTAGAGCTAGGGTGACTGTTAGGATATCAGTCAGGTCAGGGTTTGCTTTAAGTTTAGGGTTATGACTTGAATTAGGGCTAGGGTTAATTTTAGGGTTTGGTTTAAGTTTAAGGTGGCCTTTAGAGCTAAGGTCAGTTTTAGGATATGAGTCAAGGTCAGGGTAAGTTTTAAGATTAGGGTTAGGACTCGAATTAGGGCTAGGGTTATGTCTCGGTGTACTGTTAGGGTTTGATTTAAGTTAAGGTTTAGTGTTAAGGCTATTGCTCAGTTTTGTTTTAAGTCCTAGGTTTAGGGTTTGGGCTAGTTATAAGATTAGCATTAGGGTTAGGGCTAGTATTAGTGTTAGGCTTAGGCTTTGGGTTAGGGTTAGATTTGGATTTAGCATTAGATCTGGGATTAGGGCTAGGTCTAACTATATGGCAAAAGTCATGGCTAGGGTTATGGTTACAGTAACAGATAGGGTTAGAACTAGGCTAGGACTAGGGTGAGAGTTAAGAGTTAATCTTAGGCCTAGGGTTTTGGTTAGTTTTATGGATAGGGCTAAATTAGGGCTAGGATTAGGGCTAGGGTTAATGTTCAGCTTAGGCCTAGTGTTAGGGCTAAGGTTATAGTTAATTTTAGGGTACGGTATGTTGTTATAGCAAGAATTAGAGGTAGGGTGAGGGTTAGAATTTGGGTTAGGACTAGGGTTAGGGTTAGGGTTATGATTAAGACTAAGTTTAGGGCTAGGATGAGGCCTAGGGTTACTTGTAGGGTTAGGTCTAGAATTAGGGCTAGGGCTTATGTCAGGTCTAGTATTACAGTTTGGGGTAGATTTAGGGTTAATTTGTGTCTAGGTCTAGTGTAAGTTTTAGGCTTAGGGTAAGGGTCAGGTTTAGAGCTAGGTGTGTTTTTAGGGTCACGATCAGGGTTAGGGTTTGTTTAAGGTTAAGGTTTAGGGATAGGGCTAAAATGAGCATTAGGGTTAAGGTTAGGGTTAGGGTTAGTGTTAGGGTTAGGGCAATTGATTGTGTTAGGTTTAGGTTTCAGGGAAGGTTTAGGGCAATGGAGAGCTTTAGGGTTAGCAAAAGGGTTAGGGTTATGCCTAGGGTTAGCATTAGAATTAGGGTTATCATAAGGATAATATATAGGGTTAGACCTATGGTTAGAGCTAGGGTTAGGTTAGGATTAGGGCTAGAGTTAGGTTAGGTTTTGAGTTAGTACTAGTAACCCTAGCTTAGGGTAGGGTTAGGGTTCATTTTTGGGTAAAGGTTAGGTTTTGTGCTAGGGTTAGGTCTAGGACGAGGGTTAGGTTTAGTGTTATGGTCAGGGTTAGGTTTAGGGTTAGGGCTAGGGTTTTCATTAGGGTTAGCATTAGGTTTACGGTAATAGATTGGGTTAGATGTAAGGTTAGCTTGAAAGCAAGGTTAGGTTTAGGTTTAAGTTTAGTTTTAGGGCTAGGTTTACTGTTGGATTTAAGGTAAAATTTAGGGTATGAGTTAGGGTTAAGGCTATGGCAAGGTTTAGGTTTAGGGTTAGGTCTAGGGATCGGTTTATGGTTTGGGTTAGGATTTTGGTTAGGGTTAGGGATAGGGTTATCCTTAGGGTTAAGGTTAGAGTTAGACTAATGCCTAGAGTTAGAGCTAGTGTTAGGTTTACTGTTAAGGTTAGGATTAAGGCTATGGTTAGGATTATGGTTAGGAATAGTGCTAGGGTCATGTTTGGACTAAATGTTAGTCTTTGAGCTAGGGTTAGGACTAAGGTGAGAATTAGGGTTATGGTTAGGACTGGGGTTAGGGTTAGGGTGAAGGTTATGCTTAGGGTAGGTTTAGGCCTCGATTAGGGTTAGGGTTATTTAAGTGTTGTGTTAGATTTAGGCCTAGGGTTAGTGCTATGTGCAATGTAAGTACTAGGGTTCTGATGAGAGCTAGTTTTAGGGTTAGGCTTAACGATAGGTCTAGTGTTAAGTTTAGGTTTTGGGTTAGGGTCAGATTTAAGGCTAGGTTTAACGTTAGTGTCAGGGCCAGTGTTTAGGTTAAAGTTAGGATTAGGGTGAAAGCAAGAATAGAAAAAAGGTTAGATCAAGTGGTAGGGTTAGTGTTTGGTTTAGGTTAAGGGTTTTTGATAGGGCTAGGACTATGTTTTTGTTTAGGTCAAGGGCTAGAGTAATAGCTAGATTTAGGATTATGTATAAGTCTAGGGCTAGTGTTAGGGTTAAGATTAAGTATAAGTTTACTGGTAAAGCTAGTTTCAGGTTTCAGTTTAAGGTAAGGTTTAGACCTATAATTAGTGTTAGGGTCAGAATAAGGGTGAAGGTTAGGGTGAGGTTTTAGGTTAGGGTTAGATCTAGAATGAGGCTAGAGTTAGGACTAGTAATAGGGTTATTATTTGTGTCTGGCTAAGATTTAGAATTAGGACTAGATTTAGTATTATGAATAGGGTATGTTTTGGGGTAATGGATAGGATCAGAGCTAGGGTTAGGGCTAGGATTAGAGTTAGGTTTAGGGCTAGTTTTAGGGTTAGGCTTAGGGTTAAACCTAGTGTTAGGTCTTGGATTAGGGCTATTTTTGTGTTAGAGTTGGGGCTAGGGTTTGGCTAAGGCCAATGTAAGAACTAGGGTTATGATTAGGATTAGTTTTAGGGTTAGGGTTATGGCTAGGTCTAGTGTTAGCATTAGTTTTAGGGTTAAGGTGATATTTCGAGCTAGGGTTTGTGTTTGGATATGAGTCAGAGTGGGGGTTAGACCTAGACTCAAATTAGAGCCCGGGTTTTGGCTAGTTATGGGTTAGGGTTTGGTTTTGGTTAAGATTTAGGGTTAGAACAATGGCCAGGATTAGGGGTAGGCTTAAGGTTAGGGTTCAATTAGGGCTAGAATTAGCGCTATGATTAGTGTTAGGGTTAGGCGTATGGTTAGGGCTAGGTTAGTGTTAGTTTTAGGGGAAGGGATGGGGTTATAGAGCTAGGTTCAGTGCTAGGGCGAGGGTTATATTTAGGGATAGGGCTCGGTGAGGGTTTCATTTAGGATTAAGTCTAGTGTTAGGGCTAGGATGAGGGCTAGTGTTTGTGTTAGGGTTAGGGCTAGGATAAGGGCTAGGGCTAATATCAGGTCTAGGGTTATGGTTAGGGATAGAGTTAGGGATAGGTTTATGCTAGGTCTAGTGTAAGCGTTAGGTTTAGCATAGGGGAAAGGTATAGAGCTAGGTTATTATTACGGTCAGAGTATGGGTTAAGGATTGGTTTGGGTTAAAGTTCAAGGTTAGGGCTCAAATTAGCATTAGGGTTAAGGTTCACGAGGTATCAAATCATGCAGACAGCAAGGAGAACAAATTTAGTGTGTCAGGTTTCAAGCAGCTAGCAAGAACCTTGTTTGATTTGGAGTTCCAACCTAATAGCTGTCACTATAGGAGAAAAGAGAGTGAAACCTAAAATTTCAAAGTGTTCCTGCAAACAAACGCTTCATGCTACAAGAATAAAATTTGGGGGTCCCTGGGCGCCTGGAGGACTGATCATTACAGCCAAGTATCATCAAATTTGGGTGAAAAAATATTTGCTCGGATTTCAGGAAACTCGTAGTTCTGTGGAAGCTTGGCAAACGCTTTGAAATGAACGTGTCTTTCCTCAGTATATTCTTCGGGTTTCTTCAAGAAGAACAAAGTATAGAGAGAGCACTAAGAACTAACAGAGTGTGAGAAGTTTAAGGCAGCTAGCACAAACCTTGTTTGATTTAGAGTTCCCATTGCATCTTTCCCTATAGAAGAAAACAGAGTGAAACCTAAAAATTGAACTCTTACTGCAAACGAACGCTTCAACCTAGAAGAAAGAAATTTGGGGGGCCAAATGGAATCGGTGTACTGATCATTACCACTAAGAATCATCAAGATTGGGTGAAAAAATATTTGCTGAGATTTCAGGAAACTCGTAGTTTTCAGGAAGCTCGGAAAAGGTTTCACACGAAAGTGTTTTTCCCCAATATCTTTGTAGGGCTAGTTCAAGAGGAAACAAACCATGAGATAGTAATGAGACCTGTGGTAGGGTGCCAAGTTTCAAGCAGCTAGCACACACAGTGTTTGATTTAGAATGCCAACTGCATCTATCTCTATAGGAGAAAACAGAGTGAAACCTCCAAATTCACACTGTTACTGCAAACGAACGCTTCAACCTAGAAGAAAGAAATTTGGGGGTCCAAATGGGATTGGTGTACTGATCATTACCGCCAAGTATCATCAAGATTGGGTGAAAAAGTATTTGCTGAGATTTGAGGACACTCGTAGTTTTCTGGAAGCTCGGCAAACACTTCAAATGAAAGTGTTTCTCCCCAGTCTCTGCTTAGTGCTAGTTCAAGAGGGAACAAACCATAAGACACCAATGAGACATGCTGTAGTGTTTCAAGTGGCAAGCAGCTAGCAGAACCCCTGTTTGATTTAAAGTTACCATTGCTTCTCTCCCTATAGGGAAAAATGAAGTGAAACCTAAAAATTCAAACTGTTTCTGCCAACGAACGCTTCAAGCCAGAAGAACAAAATTTGGGGGGCCAAGTGGGGTTGGTGTACTGATCTTTACCGCCAAGTATCATCAAGATTGGGTGAAAAAATATTTGCTGGTATTTCAGGAAATTCGTAGTTTTCATGAAGCTCGGATAAGTTTTCACATGAAAGTGTTTTTCCCCAATCTCTTCTTGGGGCTAGTTTAAAAGGGAACAAACCATGAGATAGTAATGAGACCTGTGGTAGGGTGCCAAGTTTCAAGCAGCTAGCACACACAGTATTTGATTTAGAGTGCCAACTGCATCTATCTCTATAGGAGAAAACAGATTGAAACCTACAAATTCACACTGTTACTGCAAACGAATGGTTCAACCTAGAAGAAAGAAATTTTGGGGGCCAAGTGGGATTGGTGTACTGATCATTACCGCCAAGAATCTAACACTATACCTAACCCTAAATCTAAACTTAATCCTATACATAACCCTAACCCTAACCCTAAGCCTAATCCTAACACAACCCCCAAAACTATCCCTAAACCTAACCCTAATCCTGTACTTAACCCTAAACCTAACACTAACAATAAACTTAACCCTAACACAACCCTTAAACTAACCCTAAACCTAACACTAATTTTAACACTAACCGTAACCCTAAATCTTACTAACCCTAACTCTTAAACTAACTCTAACCTTAACCCTAACCTTTACCCTATAATAAATTACTCTAACCCTAAATCTTAAACTAACCCTAACCTAAACACTATCCTTTACCCTTTAACTTATCCTAATGCTAAACTTACCCTTAACTCTATCCCTTACCCTAAACCTAACCATATCCTTAACCCTAACACTAACCCTAACCCTAAACCCAACCCATACATTAACAATTACCCTAACTCTAATTGTAATCCTACCCTAACCTTAAAAATATCCCTAACCATGACATTGTCACTAACTCTAACACTAACACTTTGCCTATCCCAAAATCTAACACTAACCTAACACTAACCCTAACCCTAACCCTAAGAAAAACCATAATCCCAACCCTAATACTAACACTAACCCTAACCCTAATCCTAACTCTAACTCTAAGATGAATCGTAATCCTAACTCTAACACTAACCCTAACCCTAACCCTAACGCTAACCCTAACGCTAATTCTAGTGCTAACCCTAACACTAACCCTAATGCAAAACATAACACTAACACTAACCTTAAACCTAATCCTAATTCTAATGGTAACCCTAACACTAATACTAACCCTAAACCTAACATACACTAACCATAACCCTAACACTAATCCAAACCCTAAACATAATCCTAAAACTAACCCTAACACTAATCCTAACCCTCGCCTTAATCCTAAATGTAATCCTAACCCTAACACTAACCCTAACCCTAAGAGAACCAAAACACTAACCCTAACACTAAAACTAAACCTAACACTAAACCTAACTCTAACCCTATCCCTAAACCTAAACCTTTCCCTAACCCTAACAAAAACTAAACACTAACCCTAATCCTAACACTAACCCTAACACTAAACTAACCCTATCCATAACCCTCACTCAAACCCTAAACCTAACCCTAACCCTAACCCTAACCCTAATCCTACACCTAACCCTAAAGCTAGACCTATCAATAAACCTAAACCAAACTTGAACAAGTACCCTAAAACTGACATAAAACCTAACCCTATCCCTAACTCTAACCCTAACCTTAATTTAAACCTAACCCTAACCCTAATTGTAACCCTAACCCTAAATCTAACCTAAATCCTAAACCTAATCCCAACCCTAACACTAACCCTAAAATTAACCTAAATCTAACCCTAACACAAACCCTTACCCTAACCCTAACCTTAACCTAATCCTAACTTAAGCCTAACCATAACCCTAACACTAACCCTATCCCTAAATCAAATTCTAACCTTAACCCTAACACTAACTCTAACCATTATGGGAACCCTAACTCTAATCCTAAAACTAACCCCAGCCATAACCCTAACCTTAACATTGACCCTAAACCTAACACTAAACCTATCGCTAATCCTAATCCTAACCCAAAACCTAACCCTAACACTAACCCTAAGCATAACACTAAACCTAAAACTAACCCTAACCCAAAGCCAAATGCTAACCCTAACTCTAAACCTAAACCTAACCCTAATGCTAACCCTAACACTAACCTTATTTTTAACCCTAACCCTAAATATAACAGCATCCCTAACCCTAACCCTATTTGTAAACCTAACCATAACCCTAACACTAACCCTAATGCAAACCCTAACCCTAACACTAACCCTAACCAAACTTAACCCTAACCCTAAAACTAACCCTAACACTAATCCTAACACTGACACTAACATTAACCCTAACCCTAACACTAATCCTACCCTTAAACCTAACTTAACACTAACCCTAACAATAACACTAACCCAAACCCTAACACTAACACTAATACTAAACCTAACCCTAACCAAAACCCTAAATCTAACCCTAATCCTATCTATAACCCTATCACTAACCCCAACCCTAACCTTAATTTAAATCCTAATCTTAACCCTAAAAAACCCTAACCCTGACCCTAACACTCAACCCAATACTAACTCTAAATCTACATCCAACCCTAACTTTAAAAATACCACTAATCCTAACCCTAACCTTAACCCTTAGGCTCACACTAAACATAACAACAAACCTAACACTAACACCCTAAACATAAGAATAACCATAGTCCTAAAACTAACTGTAAACCTATCACTAACCCTAAATCTATCCTTAACCCTAACCCTAACCCAAACACTAACACCAACACTAAACCTAACCTAAATGCTAACACTCATGCTAAACCTAACCCTAACATGAACCCTAAACCTAACCCTAACACTTATCCTAACCATAGACATAACCGTAACCCTAACCCTAACACTAACCCTAAACTTATCCCTAACTCTAACACCAACACTAACCATAACCATAAACCTAATCCTAACACTACCCCTAACTCTAAATCTAACCCAAAGTTTAACACTAACACTAACCCTAACTCAAAACCTAATCCTAACCATAACACTAGACCTAACCCTGACTCAAACCCTAACCCTAAATCAAACCCTAACACTAATGCTAACACTAAAACTAACCCTGACCCGTACTCTAACAGTAAACCTAACTCAAACCCTAACACTAACCCTAACCCTAACCGTAACCATAACACTAACCCTAAACCTAACACTAACCCTTACACTAACCCTAAACATATGCCTAAACCTATTACTATACCTAACCCTAAACCTAACCCTAACCTTAACCCTAACCTGAAACTAACCCTAATGGAAACCCTAACACTAACACTAACCCTTCACCCAATCCTAATCCTAACCCCAACCCTAATTCTAACACTAACCCTAATCCTAAACTTAATCCTAACCCTAACACAAATCCTAAGTCTAACCCTAACCCTAAGAGCCTAATTGTAACCCTAACACTAACCCTAACATTAACCCTAACCCAACCCTAAACCTAACCCTAACCCTAACCCTAACAATAACCCTAACCCTACCCTTAACCCTAACACTAACTCTAACTCTAAACCTTACCGTAATTCTAACAGTAAGCCTAACCCTACTTCTAAAACTAAATATAACTCTAATCCTATTCGTAACCCTAACACTAACCCTAACCCTAACAAAACCATACCCGTAAAATTAATCCTAATACAAACCCTAACTCTATTCCTAACACTAAACCTAACTCTAACCCTAACCCTAATTCTAACCCTAACTCTAAAACTAACCCTAACCCTAACACTAACTTTAATACTAACCCTAAACCAAACCCTAAACCTAACCCTTACCCTAACACTAAACTTAACCCTAACCCTAACACTAACTCTAAACCTATCCCTAACCCTAACACAAAAAAACTAAACCTAACCCTAACACAAACACTAACACAAACATAACCCTAACCCTAAACCTAACCCTAATACTCACCCTAACCCTAACACTAACACTAACCATAACACTAACCCTAACCCTAATCCTAACTATTACCTTACCTCTAACACTAACCCTAATCTTAACCTTAACCTTAACACTAAATCTAACCCTAACCCTAACCCTACCCCTAATTCTAACACTAATCCTTACCCTAAACGTAATCATAACACTAACCTTAACACAAAATTTAACACTAATATTAACCCTAACCCTCTCCTAATCCTAACTGTAAACCTAACCCTAACAATAACCAAGACCCTAATCCTAACTCAAACCATAAACCTAAACCTAACACTAACCCTAAACCTAGCATGAACCCTAACCCTAACCCTTACCCTAACACTAACATTAACCCTAAACCTAACCCTATCACTAAACTTAACCCTAACAATTACACTAATCATATCACTAAACCTAAACCTAATGCTAAGCCTAACACTAACTCTAAACCTATCCATAACCCTAACACTATAATAAACTCAAACTCTAACCCTAACCCTAACACAAACACTGACCAAAAATCTAACCCTAACCCTATACCTCACCCTAACCCTAATCTTAAGCCTAACACTAACCCAACACTAATTCTAACCCTAAAACTAACCCTAACCCTAATCCTAACTCTTAACTTAAACCTAACATGAACCTTAAACTTAACCCGAAACCCAAACCTAAAACTAACCCTAACCCTAAACCTAACATTAACCCTAATCCAAAGCATAACTCTAACTCTAACACAAACCCGAAGTCTAACCTTAAGCCTAACACTAACAATAACGATAACCCTAACCCTAATCCTAACAATAAACCTAAACCCAAACCTAATCCTATCACTAATTCTAACCCTAACCATAACCCCCAAGCTAACACTAACCCTAACCCTAAACATAAAACGAAACCTAACACTAAACCTAAACCTAACCATAACCCTAACACTAACACTAACCCTAACTGTACCCCTAACCCTAACACTAACATTAACACTAAGACTAAAGCTAATCATAACCTTAACACTAAACCTAACCCTAATTCTAACCCTAAATATAACCAAAATCTTATCTGTAACCTTAACACTAACGCTAACCCTAACTCTAACACAAACCTTAACCCTAATTCTAACCCTAAACCTAACTAACCCTAACCATAACACTGACCTAATACTAAACCTAACACTAACCCTAAACCTAACCCTTACCCTAACAATAACCCTAACAATAACCCTAACACTGACACTAACCATAAACCTAACCCTAAACCTAACCATAACCCTAACCCTAACACTAACACTAACTCTAAACTTATCCCTAACCCTAACCCTAACACTACCACTCACACTAACCCAAACCCTAACACAAACTCTAATTCTAACACTAATATTAACACTAACCCTAATCCTAACCCTTACCTTAAACCTAACACTAACCCTAAACTTAACATTAACCCTAACCCTAAAATTAACCCTAACTCTAGCCTTAACTGTAACACTAAATTAAAACTTAACTGTAACCCTAACCTTAACACTAACCCTAACACAACCTGAACACTAACCCTAACACTTTCCCAAACCCTAACATTAACCCTAACCGTAACCTTAACCCTAACACTAACCCTAACTGTAACCCCAACCTAACGCTAATTCTAACCGTAATCCCAACCTGAACCCAAACCCTAACATTAACACTAACCCAAACCCTAAAACAAACATTAACCCTAACCCTAAACCTAACCCTAACACTAACCCTAACCCTAA
This sequence comes from Marmota monax, assembly GCF_021218885.2. Classification (NCBI taxonomy): domain Eukaryota; kingdom Metazoa; phylum Chordata; class Mammalia; order Rodentia; family Sciuridae; genus Marmota; species Marmota monax. The sequence goes on along the minus strand of NW_026695131.1, from coordinate 743,262 downwards.
ACCTAAGCATAATCCTAACCATAACCCTAACCCTAACCCTAACACAAAACCAAACTGTAACCCTAAATCTAAACCTAAACCTAACATTAACCATAACCCTAAGCCTAACACTAACCCTAACGGTAACCCTAACACTAACATTAACTCTAACCCTTATCCCAATACTAATCATAACCTTAACCCTAACCCTAGCACGAACGCTAGTCCTAACCCTAATACTATCCCTAACACAAACTCTAAGTCTAACCCTAACCCTAACACTAACCCTAATTTTAACCCTAACACTAACACTAAACATAAAACTAACCCTAAACCTAACCCTCACAATAACCCCAACCCTAACCCTAACACTAACCATAACCCTACCCTAGCCCTAACACTAACACTAACTCTAACTCTAAACCTTACCGTAATCCTAACACTAAACCTAACCCTAATTCTAACCCTAAATACAACCCTAATCCTATTTGTAACCCTAACACTAACCCTAACCCTAACAAAACCCTACCACTAACTTAAACCTAACACAAACCCTAACGCTATTCCTAACACTAACCCTAACTCTAACCCTAACCCTAACTCTAACCCTAACTCTAAAACTAACCCTAACATTAACACTAACTTTAACACTAACCCTAAACCTAACCCTTACCCTAACACTAACCCTAACCCTAAATCTAAACCTATCCCTAACCCTAACAGTATAATTAAACCTAAACCTAATTGTAACACAAACACTAACACAAACATAACCCAAACCCTAAACCTAACATTAATACTCACCCTAACCCTAACCCTTACACTAACACTAACTGTAACACTAACCCTAACACTAACACTAACCCTAACCTAACCCTAATCCTAACTATTACCTTAACCCTACCCTAACCCTAAACTTAACCCTAATCCTACCACTAAATCTAACCCTAACCCTACCCCTAATTCTAACACTAACCCTAACCCTAAACATAATCCTAACACTAACCCTAACACAAAATTTAACAGTAACATTAACTCTAACCCTATCATAATCCTAACTGTAATCCTAACCCTAACAATAACCCTAACCCTAATCCTAACTCAAACCCTAACGGTAACACTAACACTAACACTAACGTTTATCCCAACACTAATCCTAACCCTAAACTAACCCTGACACTAACGCTAGTCCTAAACCTAACACTAACCCTAACACGAACCCTAAGTCTAACCCTAACACTAACCCTAATTTTAACCCTAAAACTAGTTTTAACCATAACACTAACCCTAATATTAATCCTAACAATAACCCTAACCCTAACCCTAACACTAACCCTAACCCTAACATGAACCCTAACCATAATCCTTACCCTAACACTCACCTTAACCCTAACCCTTACACTAATATAACACTAACCCTAAACCTAACCCTAAGCCTAACACTAACTCTAAAACTATCCATAACCCTAACACTATAATAAACCCTAACCATAACCCTAACACAAACACTGACAGTAAATTTAACCCTAACCCTATCCCTCAACCTAACTCTAATCCTAACCCTAACAATCTCCGTAAACCTAACATTAACCCGAACATTAATTCTAACTGTAATACTAACCCTGACCCTAATTTTAACTTTTAACTTAACACTAACATGAACCTTAAACTTAACCCTAACTCTAACATTAAAACTAATTTTGACCCTAACCCTAATGCTAACCCTAACCCTAACTCTAACCCAATCCTAAACCTAACCCTAACAATAACCCTAATCCAAACCCTAATCCTAACTCTAACACAAAACCGAAGTCTAACTCTAACCCTAACACTAACATTAACCCTAACCCTAACCCTAATACTAACATTAACCCTAACCCTAACCCTAACATTAACACTAACCATAACACTAACCCTAACCCTAATCCTAACACAAACTCTAACAATAAACTTAATCCTAACCCTAACTAAACCTAACCCTAACACTAACCTAATACTAACCCTAACCCTAACACTATCCCTAACCATAACCCTACAACTAACACTAACCATAAACCTAACCCTAACCCTAACCTTAACCCAAACCCTAACACTAACTCTAATCCTATCCCTAAACCTAACAGTATAATTAACCCTAACCCTAACACAAACCTAACCCTAAATCTAACTCTAACACTAACACTTACCCTAACCTGAACCCTAATACAAACTCTAATTCTAACACAAACACTAACACTAACCCTAATCCTAACCCTCACCTTAACCCTAACACTAACCCTAAACTTATCATTAATCCTAATCCTAATACTAACCCTAACCCTAAACTTAAATAAAAAACATAAACCTAAAACTAACACTAACCTTAACACTAACCCTAACACAAAACTTAACACTAACATTAACTCTAACCCTAACCTAATCCTGACTGTAACCCTAACCCTAACAATAACCCTAACTCTATTCCTAAATCAAACCCTAAACCTAACCCTAACCCTAACCCTAACCTTAACGCTTGTCCTAAAAGTAACCTTAACCCTAAACCTAACCCTATCACTAATCTTAACCCAAACCTAACACTAATCTTAAGCATAACACTAATCTTAACCCTAACACAATTCATAACACTCACCCTAAACCTAACCCTAACCCTAAAACTAACTCTAAACCTATCACTAAGCCACACAGTATAATAAACCCTAACCCTAACACAAACACAAACACTAACACTAAACCTAACCGTAACCCTAAATTTCACACTAACCCTAACCCTAACACGAACATTAATTCTAACCCTAACACTCATCCTAACCCTAACTTAACCCTAAAATGAACCTTACACTTAACCCTAACCCTAACCTTAAAAACTAACCCTAGCACTAACCCTAAACCTATCCCTAAACCCACCCCTAACCCTAACCCTAACACTAACCCTAATGCAAACCATAACCTGAACTCTAACATGAACCCTAAGTCTAACCCTAACTTCAACACTAAACCTAACAGTAATCCTAACTCTAACTCTAACACCAACCGTAACATTAACCCTAACCATAAATCTAACCCTAACAATAAACCTAACCCCAATTCTAATCCTACCACTAATACTTAACCTAAACATAACACCAAACCTAACAATAGCACTAACCCTAACTGAAACCCTAACCATAATACTAACCCTAACTCTACCCTGAACCCTAACACTAACATTAACTGTAACTCTAAACCTAATCATAATCCTAACAGTAAACCTAACCCTAATTCTAACCCTAAATATAACCATAACCTTATCTGTAACCCTAACAATAACCCTAACCCTAACCCTTATACAAATCCTAACCCTAACCCTAACCTTATCCCTAACCCTAACTAACCATAACCCTAACACTAACCCTAATACTAACTCTAACACTAAACCTAAACCTAACCCTAAACCTAACACTTATCCTAACACTAACCCTAAACCTAACCCTTACCACAACACTAACCCTAACAATAACACTAACCATAAACCTAACCCTAGCCCTAACCCTAATTATAACCCTAACTCTAACACTAACACTAACTCTAACCTATTCCTAACAGTAACACTATTATTACCCCTAACCCTAACCATAACACAAACCTAACCCTAACCATAACCCTAACACTAACACTCACCTGAACCTGAACCCAAACCCTAACACAAACCCTAATTCAAACACTAACACTAACCCTAACCCTAATCCTAACTTTTACCTTAACCCTAACAGTAACCCTAAACTTAACCCTAAGCCTAACCCTAAAAGTAACCCTAACTCTAACCCTAATCCTAATTCTTACACTAACCTTCACCCTAAACCTAATCCTAACACTAACGCAAACACTAAAACTAACACAAAATTTAATACTAACATTAACCCTAACCTAATCCTAACAATAATCCTAAGCCTATTAAAAAATCTAACCCTAATCCTAACTCAAATCCTAAACCTAACCCTAACCCTTACCTTAACACTAAACATAACCCTAAACCTAACCCTACCACTAACCTTAACCCTAACCCTAACAATAACACTAACCCTAAACGTAAGTGTAACCATAACACTAACTCTAAACCTATCCCTAACCCTAACACTATAATTAACTCTATCCCAAACACTAAAACAAACACTAACACTAAAGCTAACCCTAACCCTAACCCTCAACCTAACCGTAACCTTAACTCTAACACTCACCCTAATCCTGACCTTAACATGAACCCTAATTCTATACCTAACACTAACCTTAATGCTAATTCTAACCCTTACCATAATCCTAACACTAACCCTAAACATAACCATAACCCGAACCCTAAACCTGACCCTAACCCTAACTCAAACCCTAACATTAACCCTAATCCTTAACCGAATGCAAAATTTAACACTAACACTAACCCTAATCCTAACTTAATCCTAACCATAACCCTAACACTAACACCAACCCTAACCCGAATCCTAACTCAAATTGAAAACCTAACCCTAAAACTAAACTAACCATAAGCCTAACCAATACCCTAATACTAATCTTAACAGTAACCATAAACCTAACCCTAACTAACCCTAAACATAACCGTATCCCTAAATCTAACCCATACCTATTCCTAAACAAAACATGATCCCTAACCGTAACCCTTTCCCTAACCTTAACACTAAACTAAATCTTACATTAACCCTAACCTTAGTCATTACACTAACACTAACCCTAACCCTAACCCTAAGATGAAAGATAACCCTAAGCCTAACACTAACCCTATCCCTACTCTAACCCTAACCATAACCATAACACTAACCCTAACCCTAACACTAACCCTAACCCTATCCCTAACCCGAACACTAAAACTAACCCTAACACTAACCCTAATGCAAACCCTAACACTACACTAATCCTAACACTAAAACTAAACCTAACCCTAAACTGAACCCAAACCCTAACCCTAACACTAACCCTAAACCTAACCCTAACGCTAAAACTAAACTTAACCCTAACACTTACCCTAAACCTAAACCTTACCATAACCTGAACTCTAAACCTTACCCTAACCATAACCATAACACTAACACTAACACCCTAACCATTCCACTAAGCCCAACCCTAAGCCAAACCCTAACCCTAACTCTAAAACTAACCCTAAACCTAAACCTAACCTTAACACTAACACTAATCCTAACCCTAACCCTAACACTAACACTAACATTAACTCTAACTCTAAACCTAACACAAACCCTAACCCAACCGTAATAATGACCCTAATCTAACCATAACCCTCACCTTTAAATAACCCTAACCCTAACCCTAACACAAACACTAACCCTAATCCTATACCAAAACACTAACCATAAAGCTAACCCTAACCCTAAACTTAACACTAACAGTATCCTAACCATAACACTAACTCTAACCTTAACCAAAACACTAATCCTCATATTTACCCTAACCCTAACCCTAACACGACGCTTAACCCTAAACATAACCCTAACACTAACCGCAAACCTAAACCTAACCCTAATACTAACCATAAACCTAAAAATAACCCTAAACCTAAACCTAACCCTCACCCTAACCCTAATCCTAATCTAAAACCTAACACTAACTCTAACCCTAATCCTAACACTAAACTTAAACCTAACTATAACCCTAACCCAAAAAGTAAAAGTAACTCTAATCCTAACCCTAACCCTAACACTACCCCTAACCCTAACCCTAAACCTAAATGTAACACTTACTCTAACCCTAACCCTTACCCTAACATGAACCCTAACCCTAAACTAACTCTAACCTAAACCTAACCCTAACCCTAACCCTCACATATCCTATCCCTAACCCTAACCCAACCCTAACAAACCATACCCATAACCCTAACCATAAAACTAACCATAACCCTAACATAAAACCTAAAACGATCTATAACCCTAACACGAACCCTAACCCTAATCCTAAACCTAATATAATCCCTAACTCAAATCATAACCTTAACTTTTAATTAACACTAACACTAACGCTTACCTAACAAAATCCAAATCCAAATACTAACACTAATCCTAACTCTAACCCTATCCGGAACCCTAACACGAACAGTAAACCTAACCATACCGCTAAGCCTAACCCTCACCCAAACCATAATCCCAACACTAACACTAACCCTAAATCTAATCCTATGCCTAAACCTAACAGAAACCCTAACCCTAAGGCTAACCATAAAACTAACACTAACCCTAACCCTAAATTTAATCCTAACCCTAACTGTAATCCTAACCCTAACTATAACCCTAAACCTGACCCTAAACCTAACCTTCACCATAACCCTATCCCTAAACCTATCACTAACCCTAACCCTAAAACTAACACTAACCCTAAATCTCATTATAACTCTAAGGCAAACACTAATGCTAACCTTTACCCTAACCCTAAACATAAACCTAAAACTCACCCTAAGCCTAAACCTAACACAAACCCTAACCTTAAACCTAACCCTAACCTAACCCTAACTGTAACCCTAACCCTAACACTAAACCTAACCATAACCATATCCCTAACAATAACAATAACTTTAACACTAACCCAAACCCTAACCTACCCTAAACCTATCCCTAACCCTAACCTTAATCCTAACGGTAACTGTAAACATATATGTACCACTATCAGTAACCCTAACACAAACCCTCACCCTAATCCTTACACTAATGCTAACCCTAACTTTACACTAACACTAATTCTAACTATAACCCTAAACCTAACCGTAAACCTTAACCTAACCCTAACTAATTTTAACCCCAACCCTAAAACTAACCCTAACCCTAATCCTAACCGTAACACAAAACCCAACCCTAACCATAACCAGAACCTAAACCTAACACTAACACTAACCCTAATCTAAACTAAACCTAATCCTTAAACTAACCTTATCACTAATCCTAACTCTAACCCTAACCCTAACACTACCCTAACACTAACCCTAACAGTAACCCTAACCCTAACCCCAACACGAATCTTATCATTAACCCTAACCTTAACACTTAACCTAACACTAACCCTAAACCTAACTCTAGAGTTTAACACGAATTCTAATACTAAACCTAAACCTAACTATAACACTAACCCTAACACTAAAACTAACCCTAAACCTAACCCTAATCCTAGTGTAACCCTAACCCTAACTATAACAATAACCCTAACTCTCACCCTCACCCTAACCCTAACTCTAAACCAACACTAACCCTAATCCTAATCCTAACACTAATCCTAAAACTATCTATAACCCTAACCCAAATAATAATTCTAACCCTAACCCTAACACTAACACTAACCCTAACCTAACTGAACCCTAAATCTAAACCTAACACTAACCCTAAACTTAACCCTAACACAAACCATAACCCTAAACCTAATCGTAACCTAACCCTAACCCTTACCCCAACCTAAACCTAACCAAAAACCTAATACGAACCTTAACACTAACTGTAAACCTAACCCTAACCATAACCCTAACTGTAACCCAAACACAAATCTAACCCTAAACCTAACACTAAACCTAACACTAACCCTAACCCAAACCCTAACCCTAACACAAACCCTAACATAAACCCTAACCCTAACCCTAACCTAACCCTTACACTTATGCTTAGCTAACCATAATTGTAATTCTAACCCTAACACTAACCCTAACACTAACTCTATCCTAACTTTTACATGAACCCTAAACCTAACCATACCACTAAGCCTAAACCTCACCCAAACCCTAACCCTTACCCTAACACTAAACCTAAATCTAACCCTAACTTTAATCCTAAGAGAAACCCTAACCCTAACACTATCCCTATCCCTAACTTGAATGCTAACCCTAACCCTAACCCTAATCCAAACCCTAACAATAAACCTAACCCTAACCATAAACCAAACCCTTGCGCTAACCTAACTCTAAAACTAACACTAACTCTAACCGTAACACTAACAGTCACCCTAAACTTAAGAATAACCCTAACCCAAACACTAACGCTAACACAAACACTAACTCTAACCCTAACACTAATTCTATCCCTTACCCTAACCCTAAACCCAGCACGAACCCTAACCCTAATCCTAACCCTACAAAAACCCTATCCCTAACATTAACCCTAGCCCTAACACTAACCCTAAACCTAACACTAACCCTAAACCTAATACTAACCATAACCCTAATCCTAACCACAACTTTAACCCTAACAAAACCCAAACCTACCCTAACACTAACCCTAACCCTAACCCTAACCCTAATTCAAACCATTAGTGTAACTCTAAACATAACCATAACAGTAATCCTAACACAAACCCTAACCCTACAAGTAACCCTAACCCTAACCCTAACACAAACCTTAACTTTAACTTTACCCTAACACGAATTCGAACCATAACCCTTAATCTAATACTAAACCTTAACCTAACCTTAACTCTAAACATAATCCTAAAAGTAATTTTAACCCTAACTGTAACACAAACCCTTAGTCTAACCAAATCCTAACCTTAACCTTACCCTAACCCTATCCCTAAAATAATACTAACCCTAAACCTAACCCTAACACTATCACTAACCCTAACTTTTATCCTAACTTTAACAATAACCCTATCCTTAACCTTAACATGAACCCTAAACTTAACCCTTATCGTAACTGTAACACTAACACTAACCCTAACACTAACTCCAACCCTAACCCTATCACTAACCCTAACCCTACACTTAACACTAACCCTAACCCTAATCCAAACACTAATCTTAACCCTAACCCTAAATCTAACCTAAACCTATCCCAAAACCTAACACTAACCCTAACCCTAGACCTAATCCAAATACTAATACTAACCTTAACCCTACCCCTAACCCTAACAATAACTCTAACACTAAACCTCACCTTAACTTTAAATCTAACCCTAATCCTAAACCAAAACCTATCATTTATGCTAACCCTAACCCTAACCCTCACCCTAACTCTAAACCTCAACCTAAACCTAAACAAAACACTAATCCTAAACTAAAACTAACACTAACCATAACCTGAACCATAAACCTAATGTAACACTAAACCTAACCCTATCCCTAACCCTAATCCTAACTTTGAAAATAACCATAATCGTAATCATAACCCTAACTGTAACCCTAACCCAAACCCTAAACTTAATCCTAAGAATAAACATAACCCTAAAATTAACCCTAACCGTAATCAAAACACTAACACTAACACGAACACAAATTATAAATTTAACCCTAATCCAAACCCTAAGCCAAAACATAAACCTAACTATAACTCTAACCATAACCCTAAACCTAACCCTAACACTAACCCTAAACCTAACCCTAACACTAATTCTAAACCTAACCCTAAACATAACCCTAACCCTAAGCCTCAACCTAACCCTAACCCTAACCCTTACATAACCCTAAACCTCAAGATAACCCTAATCCTAACAGTAAACCTAACCCGAAACCTAAAACTTACCTAAACATAATCCCATTGCTAAGTGTAACCATAAAAATAACCCTAACCCTAAACCTAACACAAACTCTAACCCTAACCGTCACACTAACCTTAACTGTAAACCTAACACTAACACTATCCCAAAACCTAACACTAAGCCTAAATCTAACTATAACTCTAACCAAAACTCTAACACTAAACTGAACCCTAAACCTAACCCTAACACTAACCTTAATCCTAAATCTAAACCTAATACTAACACTAACCCTAACCATTACACTAACATGAACCCTCACCCTATCCCTAAACTTAACACTAAACCTAATCCTAATCCTAACCCTAACATTAACACAAACCCTAACACTAACCATAAAACTAACCTAACACTAACAATAATCCTAACCCTAACTCTAAACCTCAACATAAACCTAAACCTAACACTAACCCTAATCCTAATCCTAACACGAACCCAAACCCTAAACGTAGCCTGAACCTAAAAATAACAGTAACCTTAACCCAAACCCTAACACTAACACAAAACCTATACCAACATAAACTTTAACCTAACCCTAACCACAACTCTAACCCCAACCCTAATCCTAACCCTAAAGCTAACCCTAACCTTAACATTAACCCTAAACTTCACCCTAACCCTAAACCTTTACCTAACACTAACTCTAACCTTAACATAACACTAACTCTAACTAATTCTAACCCTGACTCTAACACTAACCTTAACCCTAACATGAACTGTAACATTAATCCTAACCCTAACACTTACCCTAACCTTAACCCTAACACTAACCCTAACCCTAACACAAACCGTAACCGTAAACCTACCCTAACACTAATTCTAACACTAATCCTAAACCTAACCCTAATTCAAACTGTATATCTAACCCTAAATGTAACCCTAAACCTAACCCTAAGCCTCACCCTAACCCTAATCCTAAACCTATAAGTAACACTAACCCTAACACTAACAGTCACCCTAAAACTAACTGTAACCCTAACCCAAACACTGACACTAAACCTAAACCTAACCCTAATCCTAACACTAACCCTAAATTTAACTGTAAACCTAAACCTAAACCTAACATGAATGATAACCCTAACATGAACCCTAACTCTAACCCTATCTCTAATTTAACCCTAACAATAACCCTAACAGAAACACTAATCCTAAAACTAACCCTGACCCTAATCCTAATCCTAACACTAACCCTAAACCTAACCCTAACCCTAACCCTAACTCTAACCCTAATCCTAACCCTTTTCATAACCCAAATTAAACACTAACCATAACCCCAACACAAACCCTAAACCTAAACCTAACCCTAACATTAACCCTAACACTAACCCTAACCCTAATACTAAAACTAACACTAATTTTAACCCTAACCCTAACCCTAACCCTAAAACTTATGCTAAACCTAATTCTATCTTTAACCCTAACATTAAGCCTAACCCTAATCCTAACCCAAACCCTAACCCTAACCCTAACACCTAACACTAATTCAAAACCTTAGCCTATCCCTAACACTAACCCTAACTGTATACCTATCTCAAAAATTAACCATACCCTTACCCTAACCCTAACCCTTATAGTAAAAAAAAAAAACCTTAACCCTTAACCTAACAATAATACTAAACTTAAAACTCTCCCTAACTCTAACACTAAACCTAACCCTAAACTTAACCCAAACACTAACAATAACCCTAAACCTAACCCTAAACCTAACCGAAACACAAACCCTAAACCTAACCCTAACCCTAACATTAATTCTAACCCTACCCTAACACTAAGCCTAAGCCTTACCCTTACCCTAACCCTAACGCTAAACCTAACCCTAATTCTAACACTATGCATAATCCTAACTCTAACACTAACCTAAACACTAATTCTATCCCTAACCATAAACCTAAACATAACTCTAACCCTAAATTTAATCCTAACCCTAACCCTAACACTAACCCTAACACTAAATTAACCCTAACACTAACCCTAAACCTAAATCTAACCCTAACACTAACCCTAACATAAAACCTAACCCTAAACCTAACACTAACACTAATCCTAACCCTAACACGAATCCTAACCCTAACCCTAACACTAACACTAATCCTAACACTAAAGTTAATAATAAACCTAAAAGTAACCATAACCCTAACACTAAACCTATTCTTAATCCTAACCCTAAACCTAACCCTAACCCTAACACTAACCCTAACACTAACCCTAACCCTAACCCTAAGCCTAAAATAATCCTAATGCTAACCCTAAACGTAACCCTAACAAAAACCCTAACCCAAAACATAACCCTAACCCTAATATAACACTAACCCTAACCATTTCCTAACTTTAACCCTAAACCTAACCCTAACACTAAATGTAACATTAAACCTAACCCTAATCCTAACACTAACCCTAACCCCAACCCTATCTCTATCACTAACTGTAACCCTAGCCCTAACCCTAAACCTAACACTTACCCTATCCCTAACCCTAACCTTAACCCTAACATGAAAACTAACCCTAACTCTAACCATAACACTAACCCTAATCTACACGTAACCATTAAATTAACTCTAAACCTAACCCTATGCCTCACTTTAACCCTCTTACTAACCATAACCCAAACCTAAATCTAACTTTAACCCTAACACAAACCCTAACTATAACACTTACCCTAACACAAATCATAACTCTAATCATAATACTAACCCTAACACTAACCCTAAACCTAACCCTAACTCTAAAACTTAACTTAAACATAACCCGGACCCTAACTCTAACTCTAATTGTAACCCCAAAACTAACCATAACCCTAAATGTAATCTTAACCCTAACCATAACCCTAAATGTAATCTTAAAACTAACTCTAACCCCAACCCTAACCATACGCCTAACACTAACACCAAACCTAACCCTAACACTTAAACTAAGACTTACATTAACCATAACACTAACCCTAAAGCTAAGCATAATCTAACATTAAGCAGAAACCTAATCATCAACCTAATCCTAAAATTAACCCTTACCCTAACCCTAACCCTAACCTTACTGTAACCCTAATCCTAACCCTTACCATAAAAAACCTTAACTCAAACCATAACAGTAATCCTCACCTAACCCTAACCCTAATCTTTACATAACTCTAAACCGAACTCTAACCCTAACACTAACCCTAACACTAATTCAAACCCAAATCTTAACACTAATGTTTACTCCAATCCTAACCCTATACTAACTCTAACCCTAATCCTAAACCTAAATCTAACAGTAATCTTAACCCTAACTATATTTTACCCCTAACACTAACATTAACCCTATCACTAACACTAAACCTAACCCTAATTTTAACCCTAAAACTAAACCTAATCCTAACTCTAACCTAATACTTACCATAAGACTATCCCAAACCCTAACTCCAACACAAAACCTAAAACTAATCCTAACCCTATCACAAATGATAACCCTAACGCTAACACTGATAGAAACACTAACCCTATCGCTAAACCTAACAATAAGACAAACACTAACCCTACATTTAAACCTAACCCTGATCCTAACTGTAACCCTCACCCTAAATCTAACCATTACCAAAACATAACCCAAACCATAACCCTAACCCTATCCCTAACAATAACCCTAACCCTAACCGTAACCCAAATCCTAACCCAAACTCTCACCCTAACCTTAAACCTACTGTAACCCTAACCCTAACCATAACCCTAATTCTAACATAAACCCTAACCCAAACCATAACCCTAAACCTAACCTAACCCTAACCTTTGCCTAACCCTAATCCTAAACCTCACCAGACTCTAAACCTAACTAGCTCCCTAACCCTAACACTAAACTTAATACTAACCCTAATACAAACCCTAACACTCACCCTAAACCTAACTGTATCCCAAACACAAACACTAATGCTAAACCTAACCCTAACCTTAACACTAACCCTTACCCTAACACTAACCATAACCCTAACCCTAACACTAACCCTAACCCTAACCCTAACATTAATCCTAACTCTAACTCTAACCCTAACACTAACACTAATCCTAATTCTAACCCTAAAACTAACCGTAAACTTAATGACGACACTAACCCTTACACTAACCCTAACACAAACCCTAACACTAACACTAATTGTAACACTAACCCTAATCCTAATGGTAACCCTAACAGTAACACTAACCCTAAACCTAACCCTATCACAAACCCAAACCCAAATCCTAACACTAACCCTAACCCTAAACCTAACTGTAATCCTGAACGTAACCCTAACACTAACCTTAACACTAACTCTAACACTAACCTTAGCTCTACACATAACACTAAACCAAATCCTAACCCTAACCCTAACACTAACACTAAACCTCTCCTAATGCTAACACTATTGCTAACCCTAAACATAACCCTAACCCTAACTCTAACACTACACTAAATCTAACCCTAACACTAATATGAACATTAACCCTAAACCTAACCCTAACACTAACACTAAAGCTAACCCTAACCCTAACCCTATCACTAATCCTAAACCTAACGCTAACCCTAACACAAATCCTAAACCTAACACTAACTCTAAACCTAACCCTCACCCTAACGCAAACCCTAACACTAACACTTACCTTTACCTTAACCCTAATCGTACCAGAAACCTAACTCAACACTTACCCTAAAACCTAACCCTAACACAAACCCTAACCTTAACACAAACCCTAACCCTAATTCTAACACTAACCCTAACCCTAATATTTAACCCAGCCATAAATCTTACCCTAACCTGAAAACTAACCCTAACTCTAACCTTAACCATAATACTAACCCTAAAAAAACCCAACCCTAACCATAAATATAAACATAACCCTAATCCTAACCCTATCACTCACCCTAAACTAATCCTAAAACTAACATTAATGCTAACCCTTACTCTAATCATTAACCTAATACAAACCCTAAGTCTTACCCTAACCTTGACCCTAACACAATCACCCTAAACCTAACACTAAACCTAACTCTTACCATTAGCCTAACTCTAAACCTAATCCTAATCCTATCCCTAACCGTAATAGTAACCCTAACACTAATCCTAACCATAACCCTAACACTAACACTAATGCTAACCTTAACCCTAATCCTACCGTAAACCTAACCTAACACTTACCCTATACCTAACCCTAACACAAACCCCATCCTAAACACAAACTTAACCCAAAACTAACCCTAACCCTAACACTAACACTAACCCTAACATTAACCCTAAAACTAACGCTAAACCTAACATTAAAACTTACCTAACTAACCCTAACACTAACCCTAAAACTTACCCTAACCCTAACGCCAACCCTAACACTAATTCTAAACCTAACCTTAATGCTAAAAATAACACTAACCTTAACCCTACACCTACCATTAACCATAACCCTAACCCTAACCATAACCTTAACCCTAACACAAACCCTAACCCTAAACTTAACACTAACCCTAACTAAACTTAACCTTAACACTAACCTAATACTAATACTAACAGTAACCCTAAAATTAACCCTTACCCTAAAACTAACACTAACCATAACCCTAACACTAATACTAACCACAAACCTAACCCTAAAAATAACTATAACCATGAACTTAACCCTAAACTTAACCCTAACCCTAACCCTAACCCTAACACTAACTCTAATCCTATCTCTAATCCTAACAGTAGAATTAACCCTAACCCTAACATTAACACAAACCTAACCGTAACACTAACCCTAACACTAACACTCACACTAACCCGAATTCTAACACAAATTCTAACACTAACCCTAACCCTAACCTGAATCCTAACCCTTATGTTAACCCTAACACTAACCCTAAACTTAACACTAACCCTAACTCTACCTCTAACCCTAACACAAACATTAACTGTAACTCTAAACCTAATCATAATCCTAAAACTAATCCTAACCATAATTCTAACGGTAAATATAACCCTAATCTATCTGTAACCCTAAAACTAACCCTAACCCTAACCCTTACACAAACCCTAACCCTAACCTTAACCATAACCCTAACCTTAACTAACCCTAACCCTAACGCTAACCCTAATACTAATCCTAACCAAAACCCTAACACTAACACTAACCATAAACCTATCCATATACCTAACCATAACACTAACCCTAACCATAACCCTAACCCTAACACTAACTCTAAACCTATATCTAACCCTAACACTAACTCTAACCTACCCCTAAACCTAACACTATAATTAACCCTAACCCTAACCGAAACACAAGCCTAACCCTAACCCTAACCCTAACATTCACGCGAACCCTAACACAAACCCTAATTTGAACACTAACTCTAACCCTAACCCTAACCCTAATCATAACCCTTACCTTACCCCTAAAAGGAACCCTAAACTTAACCCTAATCCTAACCCTAAAACTAACCCTAACCCTATCCCTAAGCCTAACCCTAACTCTAACACTAACCCTTAACCTAATTCTAACCTTAACACTAACATTAATCCTAACCCTAACACTAATACTAACATTAACTCCAACACTAACCCTAACACAAACCCTAACCCAAACATAATCCTGTCCCTAATCTAACACTAGCCCTCACTTTTACCTAAACCTAACCCAAACACAAACACTAACCCTAACTAAACAAAATTCTAACACTAACCCTAACACTAACCCTAAGACAAAATTTAACACTAACATTAACCCTAACCTAATTTTAACTGTAACCCTACCCTAACAATAACTCTAACCTTAATCCTAACTTAAACCTTAAACCTAACTCTAACTCTAACCCTAACCCTAACTCTAACTCTTACCCTAACACTAACCTTATCCCTAAACCTAACCCTATCACTAACCTTAACCCTAACACTAACCCTAACCATAACACTAACCCTAAACCTAACTGTAATCGTAATACTAACTCTAAACCTATCCCTAACCCTAACACTATAATTAATCCTATCCTTAACCCTAAAAGAAACACTAACACTAAACCTAACCCTAACCTTAACCCTAACACTCACCCTAACCCTAACCTTAACATTAACCCCAATTCTAAACCTAACACTAACCCTAGCACTAATCCTAACCCTTACCTTAATGCTAACTCTAACCCTAAACTTAACCCTAACCCTAAACCTAAAACTAACCCTAACCATAACTCTAAACCTAATATTAACCCTAACCCTAAATCCAATCCAAAATTTAACACTAACACTAACCCTAAACCTAACGTAATCCTAACCATAACCCTAACTCTAACACTAAACCTAAACCTAATTTTAACTCAAAGCCTAACCCTAGCCCATACCCTAACACTAAATTTAACCATAATCCTAACTCTAACTTTAACCCTAACCAAAACACTAACCCATACCTATTCCTAAACCTAACACAATCCCTAACCCTAATCCTTACCTTAACCCTAACAGTTTCACTAATTCTAAAGTTAAACCTACCCCAAGCCATTATAATAAACCTAACCCTAACCCTAAGATGAACCATAATCCTAAGCCTAACACTTCCCTAACCCTAACACTAACCCTAAGCATAACACTAACCCTTAACCTAACACTAACTCTAACACTAATCCAATCCTAACACTAAACCTAACCCTTACCTTAACACTAACCCTAGCACAAACCCTAACACTAACACTAAACCTAACACTAAAACTAAACCTAACCCTAACCTTAACCTAAACCCTAACTCTAACAGTAACACTAAACCTAACTCTAACCCTAAACCTAACACTAAATTTAATCCTAACCCTTACCCTAAACCTAAACATTACCCTAAACCGAACACTAAACCTAACCTAAACCATAACCATGACACTAACCCTATCACTAAACCTAATCATTTCACTAAACCTGACCCTAAACCAAACTCTAACTCAAACACTAACACTAAACCTTAACCTAATCCTAACCTTAACACTAACATTAATCCTAACCCTAACCCTAACACTAATACTAACATTAACTCTAACACTAACCCTAACACAAACCCTAACCCAAACATAATCCTGTCCCTAATCTAACACTAACCCTCACTTTTACCTAACCCTAACCCTCACTTTTACCTAAACCTAATCCGAACACAAACACTAACCCTAACCCAAACACTAAACTTAATATTAACCCTAACTCTAACCATAATATTAACTCTAACTGTAACCCTAACCCTAACCCTCACATTTACCCTAACCCTAACCCTAAACCTAACACGAAGCTTAACCCTAAACCTAACCCTAACCCTAACTCTAATGCCAACACTAACCCTAATCATAAACCTAAAAATACCCCTACCCCTACCTCTAACCCTAACCCTAAACCTAACACTACCTCTAACCTTAACCCTAATACTAAACCTAAACCTAACTATAAACCTAACCCCAAAACTAATAGTAACCCTAATCCTAACCCTAACACTAACCCTAACATTAACCCTAAATGTAAATGTAACACTAACCCTAACCCTAACATGAACCTTAACTCTAACACTAACCCTAACCTAACCCTAACCCTAACCCTAACTTTAACATAATCCTATCCCTAACCTTAACCTGACCTCTAACACTAACCATAACTATAACCCTAACCATACAACTAACTCTAACCCTAACACAAAACCTAACCCTTACCATAACCCTAACACAAACCCTAACCCTAATACTAAACAACAACCCTAACCAAAACCATAACCTTAACATATACCTAACCCTAACACTAATGCTTACATAACCAAACCCAAGTCCTAACCCTAACACAAACTCTTACACTAACCCTAACCGTAACCATAACTTGAACCCTAAATATAAAAATACCACTAAGCCCAACCTTAACCTAAACCTATCAGTAACCCTAAACCTAACCCCACCCCTAACCCTAATAGAAACCCTAAACCTAAGTCTAACTCTAACCCTAAACTAACCCTAACCCTAACATTTACCATAACCCTAAACCTAACCATAATCCTAAACCTAACAATAACTCCAACCCTAACACGAAACCTAAACCTCACCATGACCTTATCCCTAAACCTAACACTAACACTAACCCTAACCCTAACACCAACATTAACTTTAAACCTCATTATAACCCTAAGCCAAACACAAATGCTAACAATTACCCTAACCCTAACCCAAAACCTAAACCTAAACCTAATACCAACTCTAAGCCTAATCCTAACATGAACCCTAACCCTAACCCTAACCTAACCCTAACTCTAACCCTAACCCTAACACTAAACCTAACTCTAACCCTAACCCTAACAATAACTTTAACCCTAACCCTAACCCTAACCTAACCATAACTGTAACCCTAACCCTAACACTAACCCTAACCCTAACCCTACCTTAACACTAATTCTAACACTAATTTTAACCCTAATCCTAACTCGAACACTAACCCTAATGATAACCCTAACCCTAATATCAACCCTACACCTAACTCTAACTGTAATCCTAACGCTTACCATAGCCTCACCCTAACCTTATCCCTAAACCTATAACTAACCCTAACACTAACAGTAACTCTAAACCTAACTATAACCATAACCCAAACACTAACGCTAACCCTAAATCTAACCTTAACCCTAACACTAACCCTAACTTTAACCCTAACAATAAACCTAAACCTAAAATGAATGCTAACCCTAACACAAACCCTAACTCTAACCTTATTCCTAATTTAACCCTAACACTAACCCTAACACAAACACTAACCCTAACCTTAAACCTAAGCCTAAAGTAACCCTAACCCTAACCCTAACCATAATGCTAACCTAAAACTTAACCCTAACCCTAACATAACACTAACCTTATACTTTTCCTAACTTTAATCCTAACCCTAACTTAACACTAAACCTAACCCTAATCCTATAACTAACCCTAACACCAACCCTATCCCTATCAGTAAACCTAACCCTAGCCCTAACCCTAAACCTAACACTAACCCTAACCCTAACCCTAACCTTAACCCTAACATGAACACTAACCCTAACCCTAACAGTAACACGAAACCTAACCCTGACCCTAACCCTAACCCTATGCATCACTTTAATCTCGTACTAACCATAACCAAAAACCTAAATCTAACTTTAACCCTAACACGAAAACTTACTATAACACTTACCCTAAAACAAATCATAATTCTAACCCTAATACTAACCCTAACACTAACCCTAACCATAATCCTAACCCTAACTCTAAAACTAAACCCGATCCCTAACTCTAACTCTAATTACAAATCAAAAACTAATCCTAACCCTAACCCTAAATGTAATCCTAAAACTAACCCTAAACTTAACCCGAAGCCTAAACATAACACTAACCCTAACCCTAATCCTAACACAAAAATAACCCTACCCTATTCCAAACCATAACCCTAAACCTAACTCGAACCCTAACCCTAAACCTAAGCCTAACACTAACCCAAAACCTAACCCTAAACCTTAAACTAACTCTTACCCTAACCATAACACTAACCCCAAAGCTAACCATAGCCTAACATTAAACATAAACCTAACCCTAAAACTAACCCTAACCGTAACCCTAATGTAACCCTAATCCTAACCCTAACCCTAATCATAACAAAAGCCCTAATCCAAACCATAACCCTAATCCTAACCTAACCCTAACCCTCAACCTTACATAACCCTAACCCTAACTGTAACCCTAACTCTAACCCTAACACTAATTCAACTCAAAATTAACACTAACCCTTACCCAAACCCTAACCCTATACTAACCCTAAACCTAATACTAACCCTAATCCTAACACTAACTTTAACCTTAACTGTACCCTAAACCTAACTCTAACCCTAACCCTAACCCTAACACTAACCCTAACCCTAATCGTAACCATAAAACTAAATCTAAGCCTCACTCTAACCTAATACTAACCATAAAACTATCCCTAATCCTAACCCTAACACAAATCCTAAACCTAATCCTAACTGTATCACAAAGGATAACCTTAACACTAACACAAATACTAACATTAACGCTAACTCTAAAACTTACTCTAAGATGAACCCTAACACTACATTTAAACCTAACCCTGATCCTAACCGTAATCCTAATCCTAAACCTAACCCTTACCTATACATCACCCTAACCAAACCCTAATTCTAACCCTAACAATAATCCCTACCCTAACTCTAACCCAAATCCTATCCCTAACCCTAACCTGTACCTAACCCTAACCATAACCCTCACCCGAACCCAAAACCTAACCCACTCCCTAATCCTAACACTAAACCTAATACTAACCCTAATTCAAACTCTAACACTAACCCTAAACCTAACTATATCCCAAACACAAACACAAACACAAACGCTAAACCTAACCCTGACCCTAACTTTAACACGAACACTAACACTAACCCTATCCCTGACACTAATCATAAACCTAACCCTAACCATAACACTAACCCTAACCCTAAACTTAACCCTAACACTAACCTTAACACTAATGCTAACCCTAACACTAAACCTAAGCACCACCCTAACCCTAATCCTATCCCTAAACCTAACCCTAACCCTTATTCTTACACGAACCATAATCCTACACCTAACCATAAACCTAACACTAATACTAACACAAATTGTAACTCTTACCTTAACTCAAACCCTAACAGCTTACCCTAACCCAAAACCTAACCTTAACCCTAAAACTAACCCTAACCCTAACCCTAAATTTAACTCTATCACTAAACCTAACCCTAACACTAAACCTAATTTTTAACTAACTCTGACTCTAACCCTAACACTAACACTAACCCAAAGCCTCACTCTATCCTAATTCTAACCCTAAAAATAACCCTATCCCTAACCTTAAACATAACCCTAACCCTAACATGAACCCTAACCCTAAACCCCTAAACCTTACACTAACACTAACTGTAACCCTAATCCTAAAACTAACACTAACCCTAACCCTAACACTATCCATACACCAAACCAAAAACCTAATACCTAACCTAACCCTAACCCTAACCCTAATAATTACCATAACACTAACCCTAACCCTCATCATAACCATAACCTTAACCCTAACTTAACCATAACCTTAACCATAATGCTAACAAAAACCTAACCCAAACAATAACCCTAACCCTTTCCTAACCCGAACCCTAACATTAACCTACCCCAAACCTAAACCTAACACTAAATCTAATACTAAACCTAAACCTAACTGTTAACACTACTCTTACGCCAATGCTAACCCTATCACTAACCCTAACCCTAAACCTAACTCTAAACCTAACACTAACGTTAACCCTAACTGTAACCCTTACCCTAAACATAATCCTAAACCTAAATGTAAAGATGAAACTAACCCAAAACCTCACCCTAAGCTTCACTAAAATTCTAATTCTAACTATAACCCTAACCCTAACTAAAACCTAACACTAATACTACGCTAAACATAAACCCAAGACTAACCCTAACCCTAACCCTAAAGTAAACATATCCTAACTGTAACATTAACCCTAAACCTAAACCTTACCTAAACATAACCCTATTTCTAACTGTAACCATAACAATAACCCTAAAACTAAACCTAACTGAAACCCTAAACCTAATCCTCAAAGTAACCCTAACCCTAAACCTAACACTAAAAGTAACCCAAACCCTAACACAAACCTAAACCTAACTATAACACTAAGCCAAATTCTAAAGCTAAACCTAACCCTAACTCTAACACTAACACTAACCCTAACACTAAATCTAAATCTTAAATACTAAAATAGCCCTAACCCTTACACTAACCCTAACCCTCACCCTATCCATAAACATAACCTAACCCTATTCTAAACCTAACCCTAACTCTAAACCTAACAATGAACCTAATCCTAACCCTAACTCTAACCCTAAAACTAACCCTAACCCTAACCATAAAACTAACCTAACACTAAAAAAACCCTAACTCTAACTCTAACCCTCACCCTAAACCTAAACCTAACACTAACCTTAATCTTAACCTTAACATGAACCCATACCCTAACCCTAACCTGAACCTAACCCTAACACTAACCATCACCGTAACTCTAACCCTAACACTAACACTAACACAAAACTTAAACCAACACTAACCTTAACCTAACCCTAACCATAACCCTCACCCCAACTCTAACCCTAACCATAAAATAACCCTAACCCTAACATTAAACTTAAACCTCACCCTAATCCTAAACCTTTACCTAATCCTAACCCTAACGCTAACATAACAGTAACCCTAACCCTAATTCTAACCCTAACCCTAACACTATCACTAACCCGAACCATAACACGAACTCTAACCTTAACCCTAATCCTAACCCTAACACTTACCCTAACCCTAACTCTAACACTAACCCTAACCCTAACAAAAACCCTAACTCTAACCCTACCCTAACACTACTTCTAACACTAATCCTAACCCTAACCCTAACTCTAACACTAACCCTAACAATAACCCTAACCCTAATCCAATCCTTATACCTAACCCTAACTGTAGCCCTAACCCTAACTATAACCCTAACCCAAATACTAATGCTAACCCCAAACCTAACCCTAAACCTAACACTAACCCTAACTTTAACTGTATCCCTAAACCTAAACCTAAAACGAATGCTAGCCCTAACACTAACCCTAACTCTAACACTATCCCTAATTTAACCCTAAAACTCTCCCTAACACAAACACTAATCCTAAACCTAACCCTAACCCTAACCCTAACCTAACTCTAACCTTAATCCTAACCCTTATTGTAACCCAAACTATTACACTAACCATAACCCCAACACAAACCCTAACCCTAAACCAAACCCTAACCCTAACCCTAGCCGTAACATTAAAACTAACACTAATTGTAAACATAACCCTAACCCTAACCCTAAAACTTACGCTAACCCTAATTCTAACCCTAACCCTAACATTAAACCTAACCCTAATTCTAAAACTAACCCTAAGCCTAACACTCACTGAAATTCTAACCCCAACCCCAACCCTAACCCTAACTGTAATACAAACCCTAAACCTAACCCTAACCATAACTGAAACCTAACCCTAATAAAAACCTAACACTAGGAGTAGAGATAATACCATGCATCCTATCTGATCATAATGGAATGGAACTGAAAATCAACGATAAAAGAAGGAAGGGAAAAGAATACATCACTTGGAGAATGAACAATAGGTTACTGAATGATCAATGGGTTATAGAAGACATCAAGGAAGAAATTAAAAAATTCTTAGAGATTAATGAAAACACAGACACAACATATCGGAATCTATGGGACACATTGAAAGCAGTTCTAAGAGGAAAATTCATTGCTTGGAGTTCATTCCTTAAAAAAAGAAAAAACCAACAAATAAATGATCTCATACTTCATCTCAAAATCCTTGAAAAAGAAGAGCAAAACAACAGCAAAAGAAGTCGAAGGCAAGAAATAATTAAAATCAGAGCTGAAATTAATGAAATTGAAACAAAAGAAACAATTGAAAAAATTGACAAAACTAAAAGTTGGTTCTTTAAAAAAATAAACAAAATCGACAGACCCTTAGCGATGCTAGTGAAGAGAAGAAGAGAGAGAACTCAAATTACTAACATACGGGATGAAAGAGGCAATATCACAACAGACACTTCAGAAATACAGAAGATAATCAAAAATTATTTTGAATCCTTATACACCAATAAATTAGAAGATAGTGAAGGCATAGATAAATTTCTTAAGTCATATGATCTGCCCAGATTGAGTCAGGAGGATATAGACAACCTAAACAGACCAATATCATTTGAGGAAATAGAAGAAACCATCAAAAGACTACCAACTAAGAAAAGCCCAGGACCGGATGGGTATACAGCAGAGTTTTACAAAACCTTTAAAGAGGAACTAATACCAATACTTTTCAAGCTACTTCAGGAAATAGAAAAAGAGGGAGAACTTCCAAATTCATTCTATGAGGCCAACATCACCCTGATACCTAAACCAGACAAAGACACTTCAAAGAAAGAAAACTACAGACCAATATCTCTAATGAACCTAGATGCAAAAATCCTCAATAAAATTCTGGCCACTAGGATACAAAAACTTATCAAAAAAATTGTGCACCATGATCAAGTAGGATTCATCCCTGGGATGCAAGGCTGGTTCAATATACAGAAATCAATAAATGTTATTCACCACATCAATAGACTTAAAAATAAAAATCATATGATCATCTCGATAGATGCAGAAAAAGCATTTGACAAAGTACAGCATCCCTTTATGTTCAAAACTCTAGAAAAACTAGGGATAACAGGAACATACCTCAATATTGTAAAAGCAATCTATGCTAAGCCTCAGGCTAGCATCATTCTGAATGGAGAAAAACTGAAGGCATTCCCTCTAAAATCTGGAACAAGACAGGGATGCCCTCTCTCATCACTTCTGTTCAACATAGTTCTCGAAACACTGGCCAGAGCAATTAGACAGACGAAAGAAATTAAAGGCATCAAAATAGGAAAAGAAGAACTTAAATTATCACTATTTGCAGATGACATGATTCTATACCTAGCAGACCCAAAAGGCTCTACAAAGAAACTATTAGAGCTAATAAATGAATTCAGCAAAGTGGCAGGATATAAAATCAACACGCATAAATCAAAGGCATTCCTGTATATCAGCGACAAATCCTCTGAAATGGAAATGAGGACAACCACTCCATTCACAATATCTTCAAAAAAAATAAAATACTTGGGAATCAACCTAACAAAAGAGGTGAAAGACTTATACAATGAAAACTACAGAACCCTAAAGAGAGAAATAGAAGAAGATCTTAGAAGATGGAAAAATATACCCTGTTCATGGATAGGCAGAACTAACATCATCAAAATGGCGATATTACCAAAAGTTCTCTATAGGTTTAATGCAATGCCAATCAAAATCCCAATGGCATTTCCTGTAGAAATAGAGAAAGCAATCATGAAATTCATATGGAAAAACAAAAGACCCAGAATAGCAAAAACAATGCTAAGCAGGAAGTGTGAATCAGGCGGTATAGCGATACCAGACTTCAAACTATACTACAGAGCAATAGTAACAAAAACAGCATGGTACTGGTACCAAAACAGGCGGGTGGACCAATGGTACAGAATAGAGGACACAGAAACCAATCCACAAAACTACAACTACCTTACATTTGATAAAGGGGCTAAAAGCATGCAATGGAGGAAGGATAACATCTTCAACAAATGGTGCTGGGAAAACTGGAAATCCATATGCAACAAAATGAAACTGAATCCCTTTCTCTCGCCATGCACAAAAGTGAATTCAAAATGGATCAAGGAGCTTGATATCAAATCAGAGACACGGCGTCTGATAGAAGAAAAAGTTGGCTACGATCTACATACTGTGGGGTCGGGCTCCAAATTCCTCAATAGGACACCCATAGCACAAAAGTTAATAACTAGAATCAACAAATGGGACTTACTCAAACTAAAAAGTTTTTTTTCTCAGCAAAAGATACAATAAGAGAGGTAAATAGAGAGCCTACATCCTGGGAACAAATCTTTACTCCTCACAATTCAGATAGAGCCCTAATATCCAGAGTATACAAAGAACTCAAAGAATTAGACAATAAGAGAACAAACAACCCAATCAACAAATGGGCCAAGGACCCGAACAGACACTTCTCAGAGGAGGACATACAATCAATCAACAAGTACATGAAAAAATGCTCACCATCTCTAGCAGTCAGAGAAATGCAAATCAAAACCACCCTAAGATACCATCTCACTCCAGTTAGATTGGCAGCCATTATGAAGTCAAACAACAACAAGTGCTGGCGAGGATGTGGGGAAAAGGGTACTCTTGTACATTGCTGGTGGGACTGCAAATTGGTGCAGCCAATTTGGAAAGCAGTATGGAGATTTCTTGGAAAGCTGGGAATGGAGCCACCATTTGACCCAGCTATTCCCCTTCTCAGTCTATTCCCTAAAGACCTAAAAAGAGCATGCTACAGGGACACTGCTACATCCATGTTCATAGCAGCACAATTCACAATAGCAAGACTGTGGAACCAACCTAGATGCCCTTCAATGGATGAATGGATAAAAAAAGTGGCATTTATACACAATGGAGTATTACTCTGCATTAAAAAATGACAAAATCATAGAATTTACAGGGAAATGGATGGCATTAGAGCAGATTATGCTAAGTGAAGCTAGCCAATCCTTAAAAAACAAATGCTAAATGTCTTCTTTGATATAAGGAGAGTAACTAAGAACAGAGTAGAGTCGAAGAGCATGAGAAGAAGATTAACATTAAACAGGGATGAGAGGTGGGAGGGAAAGGGAGAGAGAAGGGAAAATACATGGAAATGGAAGGAGACCCTCAGAGTTATACAAAAGTACATACAAGAGGAAGTGAGGGGAAGGGGAAAAATAATATAAGGGGGACAAACGAATGTCAGTAGAGGGAGCAGAGAGAGAAGAGGGGAGGGGAGGGGAGGGGAGGGGAGGGGAGGGGGGATAGTAGAGGATAGGAAAGGCAGCAGAATACAACAGACACTAGTATGGCAATATGTAAATCAATGGATGTGTAACTGATGTGATTCTGCAATCTGTATATGGGGTAAAAATGGGAGCTCATAACCCACTTGAATCAAATTGTGAAATATGATATACCAAGAACTATGTAATGTTTTGAACAGCCAACAATAAAAAATTAAAAAATAAAATAAAATAAAAACCTAACACTAACCCAAACCCTAAACCTATCCCTAACACTAACCATACCCTAACCCTAACCCTAAAGAAAAGAAATACCTTAACCCTTAACCTAACAATAATACTAAAATTTAAAGTCTCCCTAACCCTAACACTAAACCTAACACTATACTTAACCCAAACACTAACAATAACTCCAACCCTAAACATAAACCTAACACAAACACAAACCCTAAACCTAACACTAACTCTAACCCTAGCCCTAACCCTACCCAAACACTATACCTAAGTCTCACCTTAAACCTAACCCGAACCCTAACACTAACCCTAATTCTAATTCTAACACTATACATAAACCTAACTCTATCACTATCCCAAACACTAATCCTAACCCCAATAATAACTCTAAATATAACACTAACCCTAATCATAAACCTCAACCTAAACCTAACACTAACACTAACCCTAAAACTAAACTTAACCCTAACACTACCCCTAAAATAACCATAACCATAACACTAAACCTATCCTTAATCCTAACCCTAACCCTAACCCTAAGCCTAACCCTAACCCTAACCGTAACCCTAAGCTTAAAGTAACTCTAACCCTAACACAAACTCTAACCCAAAACATAACTTTAACACTAACAAAACACTAACCCTAACCGTTTCCTAACTTTAACCCTAACCCTAACACTAAACCTAACACTAAACCTTACCCTAATCCTATCACTAACCCTAACCCCAACCCTATCCCTATCACTAAACCTAACCCTCTCCCTAACCCTAAACCTAACCCTATCCCTATCCCTAACCCTAACCTTCACCCTAACACTAACACTAACCCTTACCCTAACCCTCACACTAACACTAACCTGCCCATAACCCTACAACTAACCCTAACCATAACCATATGCCTCACTTTAACACTTTTACTAACCATAACCCAAAACCTAAATCTAACTTTAACCCTAACACAAACCATAACACTTACCCTAACTCAAATCATAACATGAACCCTAATACTTACCCTAACACTAATCCTAACCCTAATCCTAACCCTAACTCTAAAACTAAACGTAAACATAAACTGAAACCTAACTCTATTTCTAACCCCAAAACTAAGCCTAACCGAAACCCTAAATATAATCCTAAAACTAACCCTATACTTAACCCTAACTCTAACCATTACACTAACCCTAACCCTAATCCAAACCCCAAAAGTAACCCTAATCTATCCCAAAAACTAACCCTAATCATAACTCAAACCCTAACCCTAACTCTAAACTTAAGCCTAACACTAACCCCAAACCTAAGCCTAACCCTTAAACTAACATTTACCCTAACCATAACACAAACCCTAAAGGTAACCAAAAACTAATATTAAACATAAACCTAACCTTAACCCTAAACCTAAACATAACACTTACCCTAACCCTAATCTAAAAAATAATAACCCTAACCTATCCCAAATAACCCTAACCTATCCCAAACCCTAACTCTAACCATAACTCAAACCCTAACCCTAACCCTAAACCTAAGCCTAACACTAACCCCAAACCTAAGCCTAACCCTTAAACTAACATTTACCCTAACCATAACACAAACCCTAAAGGTAACCAAAAACTAATATTAAACATAAACCTAACCTTAACCCTAAACCTAAACATAACACTTACCCTAACCCTAATCTAAACCCAAAAAATAACCCTAACCTATCCCAAACCCTAACTCTAACCATAACTCAAACCCTAACCCTAACCCTAAACCTAAGCCTAACACTAACCCCAAACCTAAGCCTAACCCTTAAACTAACATTTACCCTAACCATAACACAAACCCTAAAGGTAACCAAAACTAATATTAAACATAAACCTAACCTAACCCTAAACCTAAACATAACACTTACCCTAACCCTAATCTAAACCAAAAATAACCCTAACCTATCCCAAACCCTAACTCTAACCATAACTCAAACCCTAACCCTAACCCTAAACCTAAGCCTAACACTAACCCCAAACCTAAGCCTAACCCTTAAACTAACATTTACCCTAACCATAACACAAACCCTAAAGGTAACCAAAAACTAATATTAAACATAAACCTAACCTTAACCCTAAACCTAAACATAACACTTACCCTAACCCTAATCTAAACCCAAAAAATAACCCTAACCTATCCCAAACCCTAACTCTAACCATAACTCAAACCCTAACCCTAACCCTAAACCTAAGCCTAACACTAACCCCAAACCTAAGCCTAACCCTTAAACTAATATTTACCCTAACCATAATACAAACCCTAAAGCTAACCATAACCTAATATTAAACATAAACCTAACCTTAACCCTAACCCTAACACTAACCCTAACTTTATCTATAACCGTAACCCTAATATAACCCTAATCCTTACCCTAATCCTAACCGTTACAAAAACCCTAACCCAAACCATAACCCTAAACTAATCCTAATGCTAAACCTTACATAGCCCTATTCTAACCCTACCCCTAACTCCAAACCTAACACTAATTCAAACCCAAATCTTAACACTAAACCTTTCTTCAACCCTAACCCTATACTAACCCTAACCATAACTCTAATCCTATACCGAACATTAACCGTAACCCTAACCCTAACCCTATACTAACCCTAACCATAACTCTAATCCTATACCTAACATTAACCGTAAACCTAACCCTAACTCTAACCCTAACACTAACCCTAACCCTAACCCTAACTCTAACCCTAACCCTAATTGTAACCCTAAAACTAAATCTTAACCTCACTCTTACCTAATACTAACCATAAAACTATCCCTAACTCTAACCCTAACCCTAACACAAAACCTAAACCTCAGTCTAACCCTATCTCAAATGATAACCATAAAGCTAACACTAATACTAACAATAACCAAAACGCTAAAACTAACCCTAAGAATAACCCTAACCCTATATTTAAACCTAACCCTGATCCTACCTGTAACCCTATCCCTAACTCTAAACCTAACCATTACCTAAATATAAATCCAACCATAACCATAATCCTAAACTTAACAATAACCCTAACCCTAACCTTAACCCCAATACTAACCCTAACCCTAACGCTAATGTAACCCTAACCCTAAACCTAATTTTAACACAAACCCTAACACAAACCATAACCCTAAACCTAACCTTAACCCTAACCCTTACCTAACCCTCACCCGAACCCTAAACTTAACCAGCTCCCTAACCGTAACTCTAAAACCAATACTAACTCTAATTCAAATCCTAATACTAACCCTAAACCTAACTATATCCAAAACACATACACTAACGCTAAACCTAACTCTATGCCTAATCTTAACACTAACCGTAACCCTAACACTGACCATAACCCTAACCTTAACCCTAACACTAACCCTAAACCTAACAGAAATAACCCTAACACTTACTCAAACACTAACACTAACCCTATCACTAACCCTAAGCTCCTCCATAACCTTAACCCTAACCCTAGTCCTATACCTAACCCTAACCCTACACCTAACTCTAAAACTAACACTAACACTAACACAAATTGTAATAGTTACCCTAACTCAAACCCTGAACCTCACCCTAACCCAAAACATAACCTTAACCCTAAAACTAACTCTAACCCTAACTTTAAATCTAACACTAAACCTAACCCTAATCCTAAACCTAAACCAAACACTAACTCTCTCCCTAACCCTAATCCTAACACTAACCCAACCCTAATTCTAACCCTATCACTAACCCTGACCCTAACCCTAACATGAACCCTAACCCTAACCCTAAACTTAACACTAACACTAACCTTAACCCTAATCCTAAAACTAACTCTAACCCTAACACTAACCATAAACCTACCCAAAAACCTAATACTAAACCTAACCCTAACTCTAACACTAACCCTAATACTAATCCTAACCCTAACCATAATCATAACCCTAACCCTAACGTAACACTTACCCTAACCCTAACAAAAACCCTGACCCAAAACATAACCCTAACCCTTACCTAAATTTAACCCTAACCCTTACCTAACCTTAACCCTAAACCTAAAACTAAACCTAACACTAAACCTAAACCTAACCATAACTGTCAACACTACTCTTACCCCAAAGGTAATGCTAATACTAAACCTAGCTCTAAACCTAACACTGAACCTAATACTAAACCTAACACTAAACTTAACCCTAACTGTAACCCTAACCCTTACCATAACCCTAACCCTAACTGTAAACATAAATCTAACCCCAACCCTAACCCTAATCCTCATTATAACCTTAATCCAACTGTAACCCTAACCCTAACCCTAACACTAAACCTAACACTAAACCTAAACCTATGACTAACCCTAACCCTAACCCTAAAGATAAACTTAATCCTAATCCTATCCCTAACCCTAAACTTAAACCTTACCTAAACATAATCCTATCCCTAATTGTAACTGGAACAATAACCCTAACCCTAAACCTAACCCAAACCCTACCCCTAACCCTCACACTAAACCTAACCCTAAACGTAATCCTAACCCTGAATCTTACCTAACTCTAACCCTAATCCTAACCCTTATTGTAACCCAAACTATAAGAGTAACCATAACCCCAATACAAACCCTAACCCTAAACCTAACAATAACCCTAAACCTAACCCTACCACTAACCAAAACCATAACCCTAACACTAAAACTAACACTAATTATAACCATAACCCTAACCCCAACCCTAAAACTTACACTAAACCTAATTCTAACCCAATACTAACATTAAACCTAACCCTAAATGTAATACTAACCCTAAACCTAACCCCAACTGAAATTCTAACCCCAACCCTAACTATAACCCTAACCATAACACAAAACCTAACCCTAACACTAACCATAACCATAAACGAAACCTAACCCTAACCAAAACCTAACACTAACCCAAACCCTTACCCTATCCCTAACACTAACCCTAATCCTATCTCTAACACTAACCATACCCTAATCCTAACCCTAATGGTAAGAAAAACCATAACCCTAAACCTAATGATAATACAAACTCTACAACTATCCCTAACCCTAACACTAAACCTAGTCCTAAACTTAACCCAAACACTAACAATAACCCTAACACTAACTGTAAACCTAACCCAAACACAAACCCTAAACCTAAACCTAAACCTAACACTAACTCTAACCATAAAAGTAACCCTAACCTAACAATAATCTTAAGCCTCACCTTAACCGTAAACATAACCCTAACACTAACCCTAAACTTAATTCTAACACTAACCCAAACACTAATCCTAACCCTAACCATAACCCTAAAAGTAACACTATCCCTAACCATAAACCCAACCCTAAGCCTAACACTAAAATAGAATCCTAAACCTAACATGAACCCTAACCCTTACCCTAAATCTAACACTAACACTACCACTAAACGTGACCCTAACACTAACCCTAACCCTATCCCTGACACTAACTCTCAAACTAACCAGAACCCTAACACTAAACCTATCCTTAACCCTAACTCTAACAATAACATTAACCCTAACACAAACCCTAACTCTAACCCTAAGCCTAAAGTAACCCTAACTCTAATCGTAACCATGACCCTAACACAAACCCTAACCCAAAATGTAACCTTTACCCTAACATAACACTTATCCTAACTGTTTCCTAACTTTAACCCTAAAACTAAACTTAACACTAAACCTAACACTAACCCTAATCCAAATCCTAACACTAACCCTAACCTCACCCCTAACCCTATCACTAACCCTATCCCTAACATTAAACCTAACACTAACCCTATCCTTAACCCTAACCTCCACCCTAACACTATCACTAACACGAACCCTAACCCTAACACTAACCCTAACCTTCCCTTAACCATAAAATCTACCCTAACCCTAACCCTATGCCTCACTTTAGCCCTCTTACTAACCATAATTCAAAACATAAATCTAAATTTAATGCTAACACAAACCATAACCATAACACTTACCCTAACACAAATCATAACTCTAAACCTAATACTAATTCTAACACTAATCCTAACCCTAATTCTAAAACTAACCCTAAATATAACCCGGACTCTAACTCTAATTCTAACCCCAAACTAACCATAACCATAACCATAACCATAAATGTAATCCTAAAACTAACCCTAAACTTAACCCTAACTCTAACTGTAACATTAACCCTAACCCTAATCCTAACCCAAAAAAGTAATCCCACCCTATCTCGAAATGTAACCCTAAGTCTAACTCAAACCCTAACCTAACCCTCATTCTAAGCCTAACACTAACCCTAAACCTAACCATAACCTAATATTAAACATACACCTAACCCTAATTCTATCCCTAACACTAACCCTAACTCTAACCATAACTCTAACCCTAACTCTAATGTAACCCAATCCTAACCCTAACAAAAATCCTAACTCAAACCATAACAATAATCCTAACCTAACCCTAACTCTAAACCTTACATAACCCTAACCCTAACCCTAACTCTAACCCTAACACTAATTCTAACCCAAATCTTAACACTAACTCTTACCCCAATCCTAACCCTATACTAACCCTAACCCTAACCCTAACCCTAACCTTAAACCTAACTCTAACCTTAATCCTAATTATACCCTAACCCTAACCCTAACCCTAAACTTAACACTAACCCTAACCCTAACTGTAACCCTAAAACTAACCCTAAGTCTCACTCTAACCTTAATACTAAACATAAAACTATCCCTAACCCTTACTCTAAACAAATCCTAAACCTAATCCTAACCTATCACAAACGATAACCCTAAAGCTAACACTAATTCAAACACTAACCCTAAAGTTAAAACTAACCTTAAGAATAACCCTAACTCTAACTCTGATCCTAACTGTAACTCTAACCCTAAACCTAACCCTTACATAAACATAACCCTAAACCTAACCCTAACAATAACCCTAACCCTAACCTGAATCTTAACTCTAACCCTCACCCTAACCCTAACCCTAACCATAATGTTACCCTAACCCTAACCCAAACTCTAATTCTAACACAAACCCTAACCCAAATCAAAACACTAAACCTAACCTAACCCTAACCCTAACCCTCACCCAAAACCTAAACCTAACCCGCTCCCTAATCCTAACGCTAAACCTAAAACTAACCCTGATTCAAACACTAACACTAACCCTAAAAATAACACTAACCTTAACACTAACCCTAACATTAACCCTAATCCTAACATGAAACCTAACTCTAACCCTAACCCTAACCATAACCTAACCCTAACCATAACCCTAACACTAACAGTTAACATAATCCTAAACCTAAACCTTAGTCTTCCCTAACCCTAACCCTAATGCTAACCTAACACTACCATTAACTGTAACCATAACTCTAACCCTCACCCTAAACCAAAACTTAACACTAACTCTAACCCTATCCCTAACATAAACCCTAACCATAATCCTAACTCAAACACATCCCTAACACCTACCCTCTCCATAACTCTAATCCTAACAATAACCCTAACACTAAATCTAAACTAAACACTAACATTAACCTAACCCTAACTCTAACCCTAATCACAACCCTAATCCTAACCCTAAAGCTAAATGTCACCCTGACACTAACCCTAAGCCTCACCCTAACTCTAACATTAAACCTAACATTAACCCTAAGCCAAACACTAAACCTAACTATAACCCTAATCCTAACCATAACATTAACCCTAACCCCAATCCTAACACTAACCCTAACCCTAATCCTAACCCTAACACTAAATATAACACTAACCAGAAACCTAACCCTAACATTAACCCTAACCCTAACCCTAAACTTAAACCTAAACCTAAACCTTACACAAACCCTAACCTTAATCCTAACATGAACCATAAGTCGAACCCTAAACCAAATGTAAACCAAACCCTAACCCTAACATTAACACTAATCTTAAACATAACCCTTACCCTAACTTTTACCCTAACCCTAACCCTAACACTAACACTAACCGTAACCCTAACCCTAACACTTAATAAAACCCTAACCCTAAACTTACCCTAACCCTAACCCTAAACCTACCCTAACACTAACCCTAACCCTAACCCTAAACCTAACATGAATCCTAACCTTAATCCTAATATGAACTGTAAATCTAACCCTAACCCTAATTTAACTCATACCCTAAACCTAACTCAAACACTTATCTTAACCTTAACCCTTACCCTAACCCTAACACTATCCCTAATCCTAACCCTAAATCTAACCTAACCCTAAACATAAACCTAACTCTAACACTAATCCTAACCTTTATCATAACCCTAAACATAACCCTAACTGTGACCCCAACACAAACCCTAACCCTAAAGCTAACACTAACCTTAACAGTAACCCTAACACTAACCCTAACCCTAACCCTAAAACTAATACTAACTCTAACCTTAACCCAAACCCTAAACCAAAATTTTATCCTAACCCTAACCATAACACTAACACTAACCTGAACCCTAACCTTAACAGGAACCGAAACTATAACCCTAACCCTAACACTAATATAAACCAACCATTTAAATCTAACCCTAACCCTAAACTAATGCTAACCCTAAGCCTACAACTAACCCTAACAATAACCCTAATCTTAAGCCTAACTCTAACCCTCACTCTAATTCTAACTGTAAAGTAACCCTAAAACTAACCCTAATCCTAACACTAACCCTAAACCTAACTATATACCTAACCCTTACCCTAACACTAACTTTAAAGCTGACACTAACCCTAATATTAACACTAAAATGAATCCAAAACCTAACCCTAACCCTGACCTAAACCTAACTCTAAACCTAATCTTAACACTAATCTAACCCTAAACCATCCCTAATCCTAACTTTAACTGGAATCTTAAACATAATAATAACCATAACCTTAAACAAACCCTAACCCTAACCTTAACACTAATCCTTAACATAATCCTAACACTAACCATAATCCTAACCCTACACTAACACTAATTTTAACCATACCTTAACTCTAACCCTAAGCCTTAACCTAATCCTTAACTTAACCCTTACCCTAACCATAACCCTTGCACTAATCCTAACACTAACCCTAAACCTAATCCTAACCATAACACTATCCCTAACCCTAAATCTAAACCTAATCCTGTACCTATCCCTAACCCTAACTCTAACCCTATTCCTAATGTATCACTAACACTAACCCTAACTCTATTCCTAAACCTAAACCCAACCTTGACCTAACCCTAAACTTAACCTAACCCTAACCCTAACCCTAAACCTAAACCTAACACTAACCTTAGCCCTAACACTAACCCTAAACCTAACCCTTACACAAACCCTAAAACTAACCCTAACACAAACCCTAATCCTAACCGTAACTTGAAATCAAACACTAACCATAATCCTAAACATAAACCTAAACCTAATCCTAAAGTAACCCTAAACCTAACTCTAATCCTAACTCTAACACTTACTCTGATCCTAAACTTAACCCTAAGAAAACACTAACCGTAAGCCTCACTGTAACCCTAACCCTAATGATAACACTAACCCTAACTCTAACACTACACTAACCCTATATTGAAGTCTAACACTAACCCATAACTAGTCCTAAACCTAACCATAATCCTAAAAGTAACACTAACCCTAACCCTAACCCTAAACATAACCATAACACTAACCTAACCCTAACCCTAACCCTGATATGAATCCTAAACATAACAGTAAACCTAACACTAACCGTATCTCTAAACTTAACACTAACACTAGGAGATCCAACATGGCGGCGGGCGAGGATGCAGCACTTTCAGTATCTCCACATTAACGGGATCAGAAAGACCCATTAAAACTGCTACATTCTACCTACTGAGGAACTTCTAGCAAAATTCCACTGAAAGGAGACCTGCTGGGAATTAGTAAGTTTATTAGAGGTGACAGTTTGTCCCAAACAAGTGAATCTTGGCCGGCCACGTGGGCGCAGAGGTCCAATATCGCAGCCACCGCCCGCCTGGCTCTGAAAGCGGCACCCGGCGGCCCGGCGTGGCGAGAAGGGACCCCGCCTGGCCCGGCAGGCGGCCCCACGCCCTCCCGGCTCTGCTAATGGCCCCACCAGCATGGCTAACAGGCCCCCCGCCTGCCTGGCTCTGCTGGCGGCCCCACCCATGGCCACCGCCTGCCTGGCTCTGCAGGCGGCCCCCGGCGGCCCGGCGCAGCGAGAAGGGTCCCTGCCTGGCCCGGCAGACGGCCCGCACCCTCCCGGCTCTGCTAACGGCCCCACCCTCATGGCAAACGGCTCCCCCCCCCCTGAGACAATGTGAAGGGAATCTAACCAAGCCTTTATGAAATAGCGAACTGGGAACTAAAACCAGGGATTGTGTTAGACCAGAGACAAGCCAGTTCCACCCCTGCCTTCAGACACTCTGGCAAGGAGCCAGTGGCCCTCCATAGCAGAGAGGGGAAGTCACCAAAGTTCAGCCAAAGAGATTCCTTCCCAGCGGAATCTACTTTAGCAGGTGTGTGACTCCCACCCACATCAGATACAAACAACTGGGAAACTTCAAAATCTCTCCGTGGGCATGACCGTAAGGGCCAAAGGACTCTCGACCCCCAACTCCCCCTACTGCCAGTGACATGGGCGTGACTGTAGGGGCGGAGGGAAGCAGAGAAGACTCCCCACCCCCAACTCCCCCAACCACCAACTGAGAGGGCGTGACGGTAGGGGCGGAAGGAAACAGAGGACACTCCAGACCCCCAACTCCTCCTAACGCCAGCAGAGTGGTCGTGATTGTAGGGGCTGAGGGAAGCAGAGGGGATCCTCGACCCCCAACTCCCATTACCACCAGCAGCGACACCAATGGTCTTAGCCACCAGATTCCAAAGGTGTGCCCACCAAAGGGGTCCGTAAAAATTAAACTATTGACTCCCAGACCACAGCTCCACAGCACTGGGGCTTAGATGAATGACAGAGAGAGTGCTCAGTCATTAGGGAAATAGAGCACTCGGTGGGGCTGAAAGTGTAACAAAATCCTTGGGGAACCACCTCTGGTGAGCAGGACCTGGCTGGCTGGCAGGAGGAAGGGGAGGAGGGGCCATAGAAGTGAAA
Source organism: Marmota monax (assembly GCF_021218885.2). NCBI lineage: Eukaryota > Metazoa > Chordata > Mammalia > Rodentia > Sciuridae > Marmota > Marmota monax. Next base: position 704,974 of record NW_026695131.1, on the reverse strand, counting down.
CGGCTCTGGACCAACAGGATTGAGAGACTCCCAGGAGCCGCCTTACAGGGATTGCTGTTGACACATTGAGGGCAAAACTCAGCCTGGAGGGCACAGCTTTGCCTACGGGAAGAGAAGAAAATGGATCTCTAAGACCTAATTTTATTTCTTATTTTATTTTATTTTTTCTCTCCCTTTTTCCCTCTTTCTCTCCCCTTCCAAGTTTTATTGTTCTTTCCATTCTCCTTTATGCTATCTATCTCCCTCTCCTTCTTTCTTTTCAAGAGCACCTTCCTTCCCCTTCCCCCCAAATTTCATCCCAAGCATTATGTCCTCCATTTCATGTAACTGTCTAAATGCAAATAGGTGAATGTTTCAAGGCTGTCTATAGTGCTCCTAAATACCTAGCTACTACCAACACCCTGATCCAATCGATGGTTAGTATCCCCCTTCAGTAGAGCAATCTTCTAAAGTAGCCAAGACATACTAACACTTATACCTTCATAGCACCTGACCTAAAGTCCTAAGAACAAAAAACAAATCACTATATGCATACAAAATCTGGAAGCCCTTTATAAATTGAATGAATCAGCTCTAAAGTGCAATAAAGCCCAACATCTATAGGCATAATCTCCCACCACAAAGGAGAGACAACAGAGATAAACAAAGCCAAAACAAATGTATAGGAGAAAGCAGTTACAAAGCAGTCAAACAGCTGGAAAGTGATGTGAACAACATGAAAAAACAAGGGAAAAAAGTATTACAGATAATGCAGGACAACTTAAATCTACAGGAGGACCTAGAAGCATCAGAAACATGGACAGGGAAAGAAATCAAGGCATACCTAACTCAGATGGAATGGAATTTTAGAGAAGACATGAGACAGCAAGTCCAAGAATTGAAAGTATATTTTGAAAATGAACTAAACAAACAAATTCAAACTGCAAAGAATGAGCTTTATCAGGAGATAGAGACCTTAAAAAAACAAACAGTAATTTTAGAAATGCAAGAAACCATAAACCAGATTAAAAACGCTAATGAGAATATTACAAATAGACTAGATCAAGTAGAAGTCAGAACATCAGATAATGAAGACAAAGTTTATCAACTTGAAAAGAATATAGTCAACACTGAAAAGATGCTTAAATCTCATGAGCAATCTATCCAAGAGATATGGGATCTCATCAAAAACCCAAATTTGAGAGTCATTGGGATAGAAGAAGGCACAGAGGTTCAAACCAAAGGAATGGACAACCTATTAAATGAAATAATCCTAGAAAACTTCCCAGAGATGAAAGATGGAATGGATTGCCAAATCCTGGAAGCCTATGGGACCCCAAACATCCAAAACTGTAATCGACCAACTCCAAGACATATAATTATGAAGATAGCCAACATACAGAACAAGGAGAGAATATTAAAAGCTACGAGGGAAAGGAGGCAGATTACATTCAGGGGTAAACCAATTAGGTTAACAGCTGATTTTTCATCACAGACTTTGAAAGCGAGAAGATCCTGGAACAATGTATTTCAAATGCTGAAAAATAATGGATTCCAAGCAAAAATACTGTATCCAGCAAAATTAAGCTTCAGATTTGACAATGAAATTAAAATCTTTCATGATAAACAAAAGCTAAAAGAATTCGCAGCCAGAAAACCAGCACTGCAAAGCATTTTGGGCAAAATTCTACAAGAAGAGGAATGGAAAAATAGTGCCCAAAACCAACAGCGGGAGGTATCTCAGTAAAGGGGGAGGAAAACAACCAAAAAGTAAAAACTAGCCAAACTAAAATAAATAAATAAATAAACATGACTGGAAGTACAAATCATATTTCAATTGTAACCTTAAATGTTAATGGACTAAACTCACCAATCAAGAGACACAGGCTAGTAACCTCGATCAAAGAAAACAAATCCAACAATATGCTGCCTTCAGGAGACTCATATGATAGGAAAAGACATACACAGGCTGAAGGTGAAAGGTTGGGAAAAATCATACCACTCACATGGCCCTCGGAAGCAAGCAGGAGTGGCCATACTCATATCAAATAAAATCAACTTCAAACCTAAGTTAATCAAAAGGGATAAAGAAGGACACTATATCCTGTTAAAAGGAACTATCCACCAACAAGACATAACAATTATCAATTTATATGCACCAAATAATGGTGCAGCAACATTCATAAAACAAACTCTCCTCAAGTTCAAGAGTCAAATTGACCACAACACAATAATTATGGGTGACTTCAACACTCCGCTCTCGCCATTAGACAGATCCTCCAGACAAAAGCTGAATAAAGAAACTATAGAACACAATGACACAATCAATAACCTAGACTTAACCAACATATATACAATATATCAACCATCATCAAGTGGATACACGTTCTTCTCAGCAGCACATGGATCTTACTCAAAGACAGATCATATATTATGCCATAGGGCAACTCTTAGTAAATATAAAGGAGTGGAGATAATACCATGAACCATATCTGATCATAATGGAATGAAACTGGAAATCAATGATAAAAGAAGGAAGGAAAAATCCTGCATCACATGGAAAATAAACAATATGTTACTGAATGATCAATGGGTTACAGAAGACATAAAGGAGGAAATCAAAAAATTCTTAGAGATAAACGACAATTCAGACACAACATACCGGAATCTATGGGACACAAAGAAAGCAGTTTTAAGAGGGAAATTCATTTCCTGGAAGACATTCCTCATAAAAAGAAAAAAACAACAAATAAACAAACTCACACTACATCTCAAAAACCTAGAACAGGAAGAGCAAAACAACAGCAAATATAGCAGAAGACAAGAAATAATTAAAATCAGAGCGGAAATCAACAAAATTGAAACAAAAAAAAACACTGAAAAAAATTGATAAAACTAAAAGTTGGTTCTTTGAAAAAATAAATAAGATCGACAGACCCTTAGCCATGCTAATGAAGAGAAGAAGAGAGAAAACTCAAATTACTAACATACGGGTTGAAAAAGGCAATATCACAACAGACACTACAGAAATACAGAAGATAATTAGAAAGTATTTTGAAACCCTATATTCTAATAAAATAGAAGACAGTGAAGAGATTGATAAATTTCTTAAGTCATATGAGCTGCCCAGATTGAGTCAGGAAGACACACACAATTTAAACAGACAAGTAACAAAGGAAGAAATAGAAGAAGCCATCAAAAGACTACCAACCAAGAAAAGCCCTGGACCAGATGGGTATACAGTGGAGTTTTACAAAACCTTCAAAGAAGAATTAATACCAATACTTTTCAAGCTATTTCAAGAAATGGAAAAAGAAGGAGCTCTTCCAAATTCATTCAATGAGGCCAACATCACCCTGATCCCGAAACCAGACAAAGACACTTCAAAGAAAGAAAACTACAGACCAATATCTCTAATGAACATAGATGCAAAAATTCTCAATAAAATCCTGGCGAATCGAATACAAAAGCATATCAAAAAAATTGTGCACCATGATCAAGTAGGATTCATCCCTGGGATGCAAGGTTGGTTCAATATATGGAAATCAATAAATATTATTCACCACATCAATAGACTTAAAGATAAGAACCATATGATCGTCTCCATAGATGCAGAAAAAGCATTTGACAAAGTACAGCATCATTTTATGTTCAAAACACTAGAAAAACTGGGGATAACAGGAACTTACCTCAACATTATAAAAGCTATATATGCTAAGCCTCAGGCTAGCATCATTCTAAATGGAGAAAAACTGAAGGCATTTCCGCTAAAATCTGGAACAAGACAGGGATACCCTCTCTCACCACTTCTATTTAATTTAGTCCTTGAAATACTAGCCAGAGCAATTAGACAGACAAAAGAAATTAAAGGCATAAAAATAGGAAAAGAAGAACGTAAAATATCACTATTTGCGGAAGATATGATCCTATACCTAGAAGACCCAAAAGGGTCTACAAAGAAACTACTAGAACTAATAAATGAATTCAGCAAAATGGCAGGATATAAAATCAACACGCATAAATCAAAGGCATTCCTGTATATCAGCAACAAAACTTCTGAAATGGAAATGAGGAAAACCACCCCATTCACAATATCCTCAAAAAAAAAAAAATAAAATACTTGGGAATCAACCTAACAAAAGAGGTGAAAGATTTATACAATGAAAACTACCGAACTCTAAAGAGAGAGATAGAAGAAGATCTTAGAAGATGGAAAAATGTACCTTGTTCATGGATAGGCAGAACCAACATCATCAAAATTGCGATATTACCCAAAGTTCTCTACAGGTTCAATGCAATGCCAATCAAAATCCCAACGGCATTTCTGGTAGAAATAGATAAAGCTATCATGAAATTCATATGGAAAAACAAAAGACCCAGAATAGCAAAAGCAATTCTAAGCAGGAAGTGTGAATCGGGAGGTATAGCGATACCAGATTTCAAACTGTACTACAGAGCAATAGTAACAAAAACAGCATGGTACTGGTACCAAAACAGGCAGGTGGACCAATGGTACAGAATAGAGGAGACAGAGACCAATCCACAAAATTACAACTTTCTTATATTTGATAAAGGCGCTAAAGCATGCAATGGAGAAAGGATAGCATCTTCAACAAATGGTGCTGGGAAAACTGGAAATCCATATGCAACAAAATGAAGCTGAACCCCTTTCTCTTGCCATGCACAAAAGTTAATTCAAAATGGATCAAGGAGCTAGACATCAAATCAGAGACTCTGCACCTGATAGAAGAAAAAGTTGGCTCCGATCTACATATTGTGGGGTCGGGCTCCAAATTCCTTAATAGGACGCCCATAGCCCAAGAGTTAAATACAAGAATAAACAAATGGGACTTACTTAAACTAAAAACTTCTTTCTCAGCAAGAGAAACAATAAGAGAGGTAAATAGGGAACCCACATCCTGGGAACAAATTTTTACTCCTCACACTTCATATAGAGCCCTAATATCCAGAATATACAAAGAACTCAAAAAATTAAACAATAAGATAACAAACAACCCAATCAACAAATGGGCCAAGGACCTGAACAGACACTTTTCAGAGGAGGACATACAATCAATCAATAAGTACATGAAACAATGCTCACCATCTCTAGCAGTCAGAGAAATGCAAATCAAAACCACCCTAAGATACCATCTCACTCCAGTAAGATTGGCAGCCATTATGAAGTCAAGCAACAATAAGTGCTGGGGAGGATGTGGGGAAAAGGGTACACTTGTAGATTGCTGGTGGAACTGCAAATTGGTGTGGCCAATATGGAAAGCAGTATGGAGATTCCTAGGAAAGCTTGGAATGGAACCACCATTTGACCCAGCTATCGCCCTTCCAGGTTTATTCCCTGAGGACCTTAAAAGAGCATACTATAGGGATACTGCCACATCAATGATCATAGCAGCACAATTCACAATAGCTAGACTTTGGAATCAACCTAGATGCCCTTCAATAGATGAATGGATTAAAAAACTGTGGCATTTATACACAATGGAGTATTACGCAGCACTAAAAAACGACAAAATCATGGATTTTGCAGGGAAATGGATGGCATTAGAGCAGGTTTATGCTAAGTGAAGCTAGCCAATCCTTAAAAAACAAATGCCAAATGTCTTCTTTGATATAAAGAGAGCAACTAAGACCAGAACAGGGAAGAAGAGCATGAGGAAAAGATTAACATTAAACAGAGACAAGTGGGGGGAGAGAAAGGGAGAGAGAAGGGAAACTGTATGGAAATGGAAGGAGACCCTCATTGTTACACAAAATTACATATAAGAGTTTGTGAGGCGAAAGGGGAAAAAAACAAGGGAGAGAATTAAACAACAGCAGATGGGGTAGAGAGGGAAGATGAGAGGGAAGGGGAGGGGGGATAGTAGGGGATAGGAAAGGTAGCAGAATACAACAGTCATTAATATGGTATTATGGGAAAATGTGGATGTGTAACTGATGTGATTCTGCAACTTGTATTTGGGGTAAAAAAATGGGAGTTCATAACCCACTTGAATCAAATGTATGGAAGATGATATGTCATGAACTTTGTAATGTTTTGAACAACAAATTAAAAAAAAAAAACAAAACACTAACACTATGCATAACCCTAATCATAACCCTAACACTAATCTTAAAACTAACCACAAACCTAACACTAAAACGAAACCTAACCCTAACCATAACCCTAGCAGTAACCCTAATGCTAACTTAACCTGAATCCTAACCATAAACATAATGTTACCCTAAACCTAACTCTAACCATAAACCTAAACCAAACCCTATAGCAAAACATAACCCTAAACATAACCTAACAATATCCCTAACCCTTACCCAGCAGTAACCCTAACCATAACTCAAACACTAACCCTAACACTAACCTTAAGTATAATCTAACACTAAACCTAACCCCAACACTAATCCTGTCACTAACCCTAACCTTAACACTAACACTAACAGTAACACTAACCCTAACCCTAACACTATGCATATCCTACCCATAACCGTAAAAAAAACTCTATTCCTATGCCTCAATTTAACACTCTTCCTAACAATAAACCTAACTGTAACACTAACCCTAACTCTAACATTAACATTAACCCTAAACCTTAGTATAACACTAAACCAAACACTAATTATAAACCTAACCATAAACCTAAACGTAACCCTAACCCTAACACTAAACCTACCTTTTAACCCTAAACCTTACCCTAACACAAACCATAATTCTTACCCCAACACTAACCTAAGACTAATTGTAACCCTAACCCTATCGCTAATTCTAAAACTAACCCTAACCCTAACCCGAACCCTAACTCTAACTCTAACCCTAACCCCAAAACTAACTTTAACCCTAACCCTAACATTACCAAAACATTAACCCTACCATAACACTAATTATACCTCTAACCCTAACCCTAAAATTCATTCTAAAGATATCCCTAACCCTAACACTATCCCTAACTTTAACCCTGACACTAACACTAACACATTCACTAAAACTAACTAAAACCCTAGCCCTCACGCTAACCCTAACCCTAAAAAACCCTAATCCTAACACTATCCCTAAATTTATCCCTAACCCTAAAACTATCCCTAAACCTAACCCTAACACTAACACTAACAGTAAGCCTAACCTTAAACCTAATGCTAACACTAACACGAACCCTAACCCTAATCCTAACATGAAGCCTAATACTAACCCTAACAATAAGGATAATTCTAACCCTAACACTAACACTAACCCTAAACCTAAGCCAACCCTAAAGTTAACCCTAACCCTAACCCTAACACTAACACTAACCATAACCCTAAACATAAACCTAAACCTAACACTAACCCTAACCCTAAATCTAACCCTAAAACAAATGGTTACCCTAACCCTAATCATAACCATAACCATAACACTAACCATAACCCTAAACCTAACCCTAAGTAAACCTACCCCTAACCCTAACCCTAACACGAAACTTAACACCAACCTTAACCGTAACCCTAACACTAACCCTAACCCTACACCTAACCCTAACTTAATCGTAACCCTAAACCAAACCCTAACCCTAATTCTAATCATAACACTAATGCTAACCATAATGTTAACCCTAAACCTAACACTAACCTTAACCCTAACCCTAACCCTAAGTATAACACTCACCCAAACCCTAACCCTAACAGTAATGCTAACTCTTATCATAACCGTAACCCTAACTCTAAACCTTACCTTAACCCTAACCCTAACACTATCCCTAAACCTAACCCTAACCCTAACACTAGCACTAACCCTAACCTAACTCTAACCATAACACAAACCCTACCCTAATAATAATCCTAACCCTAAACTAACCCTAACACTAACACTAACCTAAAAATAAAACTAATCCTAACCCTAACCCTAACTATAACCATAACCATAACCCTAAACCTAACCCAAACACTAACTCTAACTCTAAAACTAATACTAACCATAACCCTAACCCTAAACCTTACACTAAACCTAACCCTAACTCTAATACGAACTCTAACCCTAACCTAACAGTAACCCTAACCCTTACCCTAAACCTAACCCTAATACTAATGCTAACCCTAATGCTAACCCAAAACGTAATGCTAACTATAATCCTAACCCTAATGCTAACCCTAATCCTAACCATAACACTAAACCTAAGAAAAACCCCAACCCTTATCTAACTCTAATGCTAACCCTAAACCTAACAATAACATCTACCCTAACCCTAATCTGAAAACTAAACCGAACCCTAAGTCTAACCCTAACACTAACCCAAACCCTAACACTATCCCCAAGCCTAACCCTCACATTAACACTAACCCAAACCTTAACACTATCCCCAAGCCTAACCCTCATATTAAAACTAAACCTAACTCTAAACCTGATATTAACTCTAATCCTAACCCTAATCCTATTCCTAAAACTAACTATAATGCTAAACCAAACACTAAAGCTAAGCCTAACTGGAACCCTAACACTGACCCTAACACTAACCCTAAACCTCAACCTAACACTAACCCTAAAACTAACCCTACCCCTAACCTAAATCTAACCCTAATCCTATCCTTAAAATGAACCCTAAACCCAAACCTAACCACAACACTGACACTAAACATAACCCTAACTCTAACCCCAACCCTAACCCTAATTTAACCCTAATCCTAACACTAACCCTAACCCTAAAAGTTACCCTAACCCTAACATAACACTAACTCTAATTATAACTCTAAACCTAATCCTAAATATAATCCTAATGCTGAACCTAACCCTATCACTAACCCTAACACTACCCCTAAAACTAACACTAACACTAAACCTAATCGAAACCCTAACCCTAATCCTAACCCCAACACTAACTATAATTAAACTGTAAACTTAAGTATAACCCTGACCTTAACCTAACCCTAATCCTAACCCTTAATTTACACTAACTCTAACCCTAAAACTAAATTTAATCCTAAAAATAACCCAAACACTAACACTAACTCTAACCCAAACCCTAACCCTAACCCTAACAATAACCCTAACCCTAACACTAACACGAATTTTAACCCTAATACTAACCCTAAACGTAACCCTAAAACTAATCCTAAACCTAAACCAAACTCCACCCTAAACACTAACACTAACTCTAAAACTAAAAGTATCACTACCTACCCCTAACCCTAACTGTAACCCTAACCCTAACTCTAAACCTAACCCTAAACCGAAACATAACATTAACCCTAACCATACCCTAATATGAACCCCAAAGTCATCCTAACCCTAATCTAACCCTAACCCTAATCCTAACACGAATCCTAAACGTAACCCTAAACCTAACCCTAAACTTAACCTAAAAGTAACCCTAACCCTAACCTAAAACTAACACTAACCATAACACTAACCCTAACCCTAAGCCTAACACTAATCCTAAATCTAACCATAAACCAAACACTAAACTTAACCCTATCCATTACACTAACACTAACCCTAAACCTAACATGAACCCTAACTCTAACCCAACTTGTAACCATAACCACCACCTTAACCCTATGCCTAATCCTAACTTTAACCCTAATACAAAGCCTAACCCAAATCATAATCCTAACCCTAACCTCACATTAACCCTAACCCTTACCTAATCATAACCCTAACTTTAAAACTAACTCAAACACTAAGCCTAACCTTAACCCTAAAGGTAACCATAACCATAATCCTAAACCTATCACTAACCCTAACCCTAAACCTAACACTAACCCTAACTCAAACCATAATCCAACCTTAACCCTAAACCTAACCCTAACACAAATCCTATCCCTAAGCCTAATCCTAACACATACCCTAACTTGAAACCTAACCCTAACCAAATCCCTAACACTAAACCTAACTCTAAACATAATCCTTACCCTAACACTAAATCTAACTCTAACCCTAAACCTATCACTAACTCTATCACTAACCCTAAACTTAACCCTAAAACAAAACCTAACACTAAGCCTAACCCTTACACTAACCCTATCCCTAAACCTAATCCTAATACTAATTCTAACCATAAATCTAACCCTATCCCTAACATGTGTTCAAACACTAACCCTAACCATAACACTTACACTAACCCTAAACTTAACCCTAACCCTAACACTAACCCTAACCCTAACCCTAACTCTTAACTCTAACACAAACCATAACCCTAACCCTAAACCTAACAAAAACACTAACCCTAACATTACCACTAACCCTAAAATTAACCCTATCCCTATATTTTAAAACTAACCCTAAAACTAACCCTAACATTTATTAAACCTAACCCTAACCCTAAACCTAATCCTATCACAACCCCAAAACCTAACCCTGAACCTAACACACACCCTAATCTTAACCCTAACTCTAAACTTTACACTAATCCTAAACCTAATCGTAACCCTAAATCTAAACCTAATCCTGTACATAAGCCTAACACTAACCCTAAACCTAAACCTAACACAATCCTGTAACCTTACCCTAAACCTAACACAAACACTAACCCTAACCCTAACCCTAACCTTAACACTAACCCTAACTCTTACCCTATCTCTTAAACTAACCCTAACCTTAACCCTAACTTTAATCCTTACACTAACCCTAAAGCTAAAATAACCTTAATCCTAAACCTAACCCTAACCCTATCTCTAACCCTAACACTAACCCTAACCCTAACCTTAACCCTAACCCTAAACTTAACCCTAAGCCTAACAGTAACACCAACCCTAATCCTTATCTTAATCCTAACACTAACCTTAAAATATTCCTAACCCTGACATTATCCCTAAATATAACACTAAAACTATCACTAACAGTTACCCTATCCGTAAATCTAACACTAACCCGAACACTAACTCTAACCTTAACCTTAACAGTAACACCAACCCTAACCCTAATTGCAATCCTAACACTAACCTTAAAAATATTTCTAAACCTAACATTATCCCTAACTCTAATTATAACACAAACACTAAAAAACTTACCCTATCCCTAAATCTAACACAAAACTTAACACTAACCCTAACCCTAACACTAGGGTCTCCGTAATTTTAACCCTAACACTAACACTAACCCTAAACCTAACGCTAAGGCTAAACCTAACCCTAACCCTAACATTAACACGAAAACTAACCCTAACCCAAACGCTAACCCTAACCGTAACACTAACATTAACCCTAATTCTAATGATATCCCCAACACTAATCCCAATGCAAAACCTAACACTAACACTAACCCTAAACTTAACCCTAATCCTAATCATATCCCTAACACTAACCCTAACCCTAACCCTAACCCTAACATACAATAACCCTAACCCTAAAAATAATCCTAACACTAACCCTAACCCTAACCCTCGACTTAATCCTAACTGTAACCCTAACCCCAAAACTAACCCTAACCCTAAGAGAACTCCAATGCTAACTCTAACACTAACCCTAAACCTAACCTTAACTTAAAAGCTAAACCTCATTTTAACATTAACCCTAATTTTAAAACTAACCCTAACACTAAACCTAACCCTAACTCTATCCCTAAACCTAAACCTTACCCTAACACTAAGACTAACTGAAACACTAATTCTAATCCTAACACTAACCCTAAAACTAAACCTAAACCTATCCATAACCCTAACCCAAACACTAACCATAACCCTAACACTAACCCTAACACTAACCCTACACCTAACCCTAACACCAACCCTAACACTAACCCTAACCCTAACCCAAACCCAAACCCTAACAATAAACCTAACCATATCCCTAACATTAACCCTAATCCTATCCTAACACAAACACTAATTCTAACACTAACCCTAACCCTAACGCTAACCCTAACACTAAACCTATCCCTAACCCTAATTCGAAACCTAACACTAAAACTAAACCTAATCCTGACCCTAACACTAATGCCCACCCTAACCCAAACTTTAAAGCTAATATTAACCCTAAACCAAACCCAAACACTAACCCTAAACTAATCTTAACCCTAACACTTACCCTAACACTAACATTTACAGTAACCCTAACCCAATCCATAACACTAATACTAACCCTAACACCAACCCTAACCATTAAGTAATCCTAAACCTCACCATAAACCTGAACCCATCCCTAACCTTAACCCTAACTCTAACACTAACTAAACGTAACACTAACCCTAACCCTAACTCCTACCCTAACTCTAAAACTAATCCAAACCCTAACTGTTACCTAACACCAAAACTAACCCTACCCCTTACCCTAACACTAACCCTAATCCTAACCATAACACTGACACTAACCCTAAATAAGACCATAACCCTAAACCTAAGCCTAACCCTAACACTAACACTAACACTAACACCATCCCTAACCCGGCCTAACCCTAATTCTAACCCTTATTATAACTCTAAACCTAACACTAACCCTAACTGTAACCCTAACCCTAAACCTAACACTTACCCTAAACCTAATCCTAACCCTTACCCTTAAACTAATCCCAACATGAAT